>NC_087080.1:1318378-1415878 GCF_026151205.1 Bolinopsis microptera | reverse complement strand
TTCTGGCTATCTGGTAAGTAAATAACTTATTTTTCATTTCAGATAAGGAACTTTTCATCTTTTAGCTGAGCATTGGATACTATTAGACAACCATTTCGTTCGTTAAAACATATTAAAATAAACAATTTTCAGGGAGGTGCTTTTCGAGAGTTTGAGGTTCTGCTACATCGAACACTCCAAAGAGCCCTGTGCCTCTTACACCAAGTGGAACTCCCCTTGAGAAAATTGTACTTTCACTATGGAGGAAGTACCAAGGGTGTGTTATTTATTTTAAATTTGAAGATATGTTATAGTATTTTAAAATAACAGTTCAGAATTTCCACAGTATTAAACATTCCTTATTACTATAACGATTGCAGGGATTTCCTCGATAACTACGCCAATAAATTTCACTTTACAATTAATATTATCATCGTTAATTCTTACACTTACACTCAAAATAACGTGTATATCATTATTATATATCATTACAGCACCTGGTGACTTTGACGGACCTATGGGCCCTTCATTATGTCCAACGAACTTTGGCTGAAACCAGTTAGAGTATTTAAAAAGATTGGCAAAGGTTTTCCTCGACTGCCCCAAGAGGTGATATATAATTTAAAATTGATATGGTTAATAATGGATAATCTTATTGTTAGATAGTAACTTCGTTTATAATTTGCTGGGAAGATAACTTACTGAACCGTTTTGCAGTTCCATGTTTATCAATCATTGCGATAATGTTCGACAAAATCATAGAGCTCTTACCTAGCAACGTTAAAATTAATAACAATCTGTTTTTTTTTCAGACGCTGAGTAAGATGTCAAATGATGCAAAACTTATGTATAAGTACTGCATCACTGTCGAGACTGGTTTACACGACGACTTCGTGTATAACGCGATAGGAAACTGCTCCACTGCTCGGTGGATTACGTTTGGGGCCAGAATCCTCCGATTTTACATTTCGGGGGATCTTACCTACAACTCCCATATTTCGGAGTGTTTAGAGAGGATGGTCAACTTTATTGTAAATGTCTATTACAAGGTAAAAATCAGATTACAGTGCTGGCACTTGTGAATTGATTGCTAATGTTTATTCAAATTTAAATGCTCTTACAATATTGATGAAAATCAGAGAATGTTCAGCCTATGTTTCCCTTAAGTACCAAAGTTACTCAGAATTTCTATTAAATCGGACTAAATCTCAATAGGTGTTTGCCAACATCAAGATGAAGAGCAGCTTAATAGACGCCCCAGCCCACCTATTTGACCAAATACGGTTCACAAGAGAACACTGCGAACCAGCAGAGCGTAAGGTCATATTCGAGTCAATACAACAGAACGGCTATATGGCTCATCCCGAGAGTGTGATACTCGCCATGCTAGGTAAGAATAACAACAACAACAAAATGAATACGGAAAGTGGGTAATAAAGCTAGGCACACTTAAAATAACAATATGATACTATTACTATCAGAGTTGTGAATATTCAGCTGGTAGTGGTATTCTGTGCTTACGTCCGAATTCTTGCGGTTATAAATTATAAATGTGCAGGTGCTCTTAGAATCACTTGACTTTAACACAATATCCAACCAACAATATTTTACATCTATTGTAAAAAACTTTATATACATATTTATTATCCAGGCGATCACAACAGAGACCATCGAGAGAAAGGAATAGGGATCGTAAAGAATATTCGTCGTTCAGAGGAGTGGGACAAGCACGTTGAAAGGGAGTCTGGCGTTCGGCGACCTAGACGAATCCGACATTTCAAGTGCCCGAAGATAGTCTTCAAATGTACGACATATTTTGAGATGGTCAGAATGAAAGTTGAGGTGAGTTTATAGAGCATGTATAACTATAGTGATATTGTAATTATGCAATGGTTTGATTTCCAAACCATTTGACGATACTTTACCATGTTAAGTGACCATGTTAAGTGATCGGCAGACTTAGTAAGTCTGCCGATATTATGCTTTTGCATCAAAATCTGACAAACGAAAAGTAAGACTGTGCGTTCATTCTACTGAACTAGCAGAATGCAGAATTTGTTAACTAATTTGCTGAGTCTACCTAGTCTGTCAAATATACCACGAACTCTGTCCCTGTTTCAGTTATATTATTATTACACTTGTATTACGATTTACCGATCAAATAACTAATTTGCCCTTCATTCAGAAAGAGAACGGTCCCGGTTCCAATGAAGATATTCTTCCAGACGTACGACAATGAGTGGGAGCGAGTAACGTGCCCTCCCCTCCTCTCCGTAATGTCAAGTGCTGAACTGGAAAAGATACGGGAAGCCCCTCTGGTTTGTAGGATTCCTTGCCATAGTCAATCTGTGGAGCACACTGTCGCACTTGTGTCCCACGCTGTTCAACGACGACGGACTGAAGACACTCAATTGATGAGTGTCCTCCAGATAGGAGCTGCACGGAAAGAGTTTTCGGGTAGAGTAACGCACAAGCGGTACAGAACTGATACAGACTCGACTCCAAAGTCGAAGAAAGTTAAAGATACGCCCTTTAACAGGGAATTATTTAAGGATTTCGATTAATAGACTTAAGATTAGTGTAATCTATAAACTGAAAGTAGATGTTAATAAACTTTTGATAGATAAGCACTTTTGGAAAATAGTATTACTATTATTATTGAAATACTGTTCTGATAATCAAAGTTTTGCAAATAAATGAATTACGAAAAGAGTAGTTTTTAATTTTGTCATAGTATTAGCCAAAAACATGATTATACATTTTTTTGTAGAACATTAGAGCTTCGGTAACACGTCTGAGGCTCTAATAGCTATCATGAAGTTACCTTGAGAAATGTGTTAAAAGTGTCTTTTGAGCAAATTAGCATCATGAGTTATGTTGTTTAATAAGCCTAGGGGCTATTACATATTAGTATTACAGTCCAAATAGTTTTGAAGCTACTTGTTCGATCCACCGCAAGTTACAAATACATGATTATGACACCCCATCATGGGTGGCCAGGTGGCCTGCAGACCCTGGGTAGCACGAATTTTGTCACTAAATGGTGTGTTATTTGTATTCAATTCAGAGGAGATTAGCCAATTTCAATCTAAACTCATAATGATAGACCCTCTGACAAGGGCAAAGCGTCATATATACGCTACAAACTCAACTAAATGGTAATGCCAGAAAAAATAAATCTATGGGTTCTAATTATTATTATTAGTATTAGTATCATAGGTAAATTCTCGTGCTTACTCATTACATAAGAATAATTTATTAGTATAAAAAGCGTGATGAATGCAGATTAGCATATAAAATTCACATGGCATGACCCAATTCATAATATTAATATTATGTTAATATGTTTCATTACCTGGGGACCTCAGCTTTTGTGTTTATAAACACTGAAAGTGAAACACATTTAGCATTAAAAACGCCTAGTAAATATAGAGACTGCCGTAACTCTTACCGTTTTCTTAATTAAGCCGCTCGGAAATTACAGACAGACAGACAGACAGACAGACAGACAGACAGACAGACAGACAGACAGACGGACAGACAGACAGACAGACAGACAGACAGACAGACAGACAGACAGACAGACAGACAGACAGACAGACAGACAGACAGACAGACAGACAGACAGACAGACAGGACAGACAGACAGACAGACAGACAGACAGACAGACAGACAGACAGACAGACAGACAGACAGACAGACAGACAGACAGACAGACAGACAGACAGACAGACAGACAGACAGACAGACAGACAGACAGACAGGACAGACAGACAGACAGACAGACAGACAGACAGACAGACAGACAGACAGACAACAGACAGACAGACAGACAGACAGACAGACAGACAGACAGACAGACAGACAGACAGACAGACAGACAGACAGACAGACAGACAGACAGACAGACAGACAGACAGACAGACAGACAGACAGACAGACAGACAGACAGACAGACAGACAGACAGACAGACAGACAGACAGACAGACAGACTTAAACGAATAACGTAAGCTCACTTATTAATGATGCTGTAACTGAATTGTCCTTAGATTTCGTGGCAATTCTGCACGCTTCAACAATCTTCGGTTTCTGTCTAATGTTTTGAAAAATCTCGCTAACTGTGTCAATAAGTTCTCTATATATCTCGCTCCCTTGTGACGGACCAAATACAATGACGTTGCGACTGCGGTCCTCCTCCTCAACAACACGTTTTACTACGCTTTTGAGCGTTTCCAAGCTTATGACTTGCTCAGCTTTGGCTGTGAATTCTTCGCCATTGAACTGTATGTTTGTGTTTTAGGTGAGTCAACAATTAACAGTATATGTCTTAACGGCGTTCTTCAACATTTCAAGTTGTCCAGTTTTACAGTCCGAAAGCTCTGCCTGAGTTTATCGGATAGCTTTATTCGGACGTTATTTTACCCCGTACCGCAACCGGAAATAATGTGAACGGGCGTAGCCATAATTTTGAGAGGACATTAAAATAAACGTGGACCGCTCAATGCTCTATTTACTAACAATTTAAAAACGTCCGCCAAATTTCGAACGGATATTAAAATAAACGGACATTAAAATGAACGCTAGTGCTTAACTTGTAGCATCTGGCATTTGCAACTATTAACTTATGTCCGTAAAAATAAAGTCCAATAAGGACAAATTAGCGTTATTGATCATGCAATTTGAGCACCGCCTGGTAAATATATAAACCGACACAATTAGTATACAGTACAACTACAACAACTGAAAGTCTAAATTGAAGTCGAACATTATTTGTAAAATCGCATGTAGCATGATGCCTGCAGGCCTGCTCCTGCTGTACACTGTACAGTACAGTGTACGCAGGCGAGTACAGAATTAGTAAATTAGCGCACGCGGCACAAGGCGGATTTTATTTATTGGAATCAAATATTTTGCAATAACTTAAACGAATAACGTAATCGCTCATTTATTAATGATGCTGTAACGAAATTGTCCTTAGATTTTCTGGCAATTTTGCACGCTTCAACAATCTTCGGTTTCTGTCCAATGTTTTGGAAAATCACGCTAACTGTGTCAATAAGTTCTCTATATATCTCGCTCCCTTGTAACAGACCAAATACAATGACGTTGCGACTAGACTGCGGTCCTCTTCCTCGACAACACGTTTTACTACGCTTTTGAGCGTTTCCGAGCTTATGACTTGCTCAAGTTGGCTGTGAATTCTTCGCCATTGGACTGTATGTTTGTGTTTTAGGTGAGTTAACATACAGATGTCTTAACGGCGTTCTTCAACGTTTCAAGTTGTTTAGTTTTACGCAGTCCGAAAGCTCTGCCTGAGCTTATCGGATAGCTTTATTCGGACGTTATTTTACCCGTACTGCAACCGGAAATAATGTGAACGGGAATAATTTTGAGCGGACATTAAATAAAACGCGACCGCCTCAATGTCTATTTAATTACAATTTAAAACGTCCGCCATATTCGAACGGATATTAAAATTAAAATGAACGGACATTAAAATGAACGCATTTGGCATTTGCAGCAACTATTAACTTATTTCCGTAAAAATAAAGTCCAATAAGGACAAATTAGCGTTGCCGTTATTAATTATTGATCATATTGTTGTACAACTACAAATAATATTTTGGTATTCCCCTGCATGTGTCATGGTTCCAACAGGAAAATATTTCAATCTGCAATCCGAGTAGAATGTAAATATACTGCGATCTCTGATATATAGTTATACTGAAACATAGCCTGAGCTGCAACCGTTCACCACTACAATTAGTGCATACCTCATACACATTACGGCCGGATCAGGATAATGCGATCCTGAGGGCTATAATTATTAAAAGGTGTTCTCACGAGATCTCCGACACATGAATTCTATCGATTCACCATTGAGTATGAATCAGCAATTAAACTACTGAGCTTACATATGCAGAATGATGGATGAGCACATATAATTGCCTGCTTCATAGTTTGTTCACCCAATCTATTCACCCAATGTTATTGTTAGTATCCAAAGCTGTGGTTAGGACCATTTTCAAACATATTTCGCCATCTATACTGTCACAATGTAGGTTTTACAATGGTACAACCTCCATAAAAATCTAAAAAAATCGGATAAAACCAACCACACTAATGAGGGGCTGCAAGCCGTAATAACAGTTGTGTTAGGGATCGCTTACTGTTTTTTTAGATGACCGGATTTGTATGTAACATATCATTAGAGGAGAAAGGGTTCGGGAGTCCCTAAGTGACTTACAGGGCAGGAGTAACAACTAAATAGGGAGGGAGAGCGTAATAATGTATTTTCTATATTGTGTTTACATTTAAAGTGACTTACAGGGCAGGAGTAACAACTAAAGGCCAATGGGAAGGGCGGGTCTAAAATGACTAACATGTTGACCAACGTAATAAAAAAGTGATAGTGGTCGTTTTAACCACATGAACATCTAGGCAGGATGTGATTGGTTCAAGCACCGAGCACGGTAACCAAACACCAAAATCTGCTGCTGAGTCGGCTGAGATGTTTAGGGACAATTTCTCAATTCTATGCTTTTCTGAATTTGGGGGATCATTTTTCACATCCGTAATAATTTTCTTTCAAATTTACCCATGAGTAGATCAATTGTTGAGTTAAGCTTTACCTCAACCTGACTGTGCATGTTGGATGTACAATCTCGCTCATTTCTTATGCAGTGGTTCTGATAAATGTTCAAGGTCCTTAAAATTTTAAAATACAACAGTTCAATTATTGGTTACAGATCACAACAACAATAACAGCTAACATTGTGTTTAATTAAAATTAAATACTTACAGGCAGAAGTAACAACTAAATGGGGAGGGGGAGCGTAATAATGTAATTTCTACACTGTGTTTAAATTTAAAGTTACTTACAGGGCAGGAGTAACAACTAGATGGGGAGGGGGAGCGTAATAATGTAATTTCTACACTGTGTTTAAATTTAAAGTTACTTACAGGGCAGGAGTAACAACTAGATGAGGAGGGGGAGCGTAATAATGTAATTTCTACACTGTGTTTAAATCTAAAGTAGCTTACAGGGCAGGAGTAACAACTAGATGGGGAGGGGGAGCGTAATAATGTAATTTCTACACTGTGTTTAAATTTAAAGTTACTTACAGGGCAGGAGTAACAACTAGATGAGGAGGGGGAGCGTAATAATGTAATTTCTACACTGTGTTTAAATCTAAAGTAGCTTACAGGGCAGGAGTAACAACTAGATGGGGAGGGGGGGCGTAATAATGTAATTTCTACACTGTGTTTAAATCTAAAGTAGCTTACAGGGCAGGAGTAACAACTAAATGGGGAGGGGGAGCGTAATGAAGTTATTTCTACACTGTGTTTAAATTTAATGTGACTTACAGGGCAGGAGTAACAACTAGATGGGGAGGGGGAGCGTAATAAAGTTATTTATACACTGTGTTTAAATTTAAGGTGACTTACAGGGCAGGAGTAACAACTATATGGGGAGGGGGAGCGTAATAAAGTTTTTTCTACACTGTGTTTAAATTTAAAGTGACTTACAGGGCAGGAGTAACAACTAAATTGGGAGGGGAGCGTAATAATGTAATTTCTACACTGTGTTTAAATTTAAAGTTACTTACAGGGCAGGAGTAACAACTAAATAGGGAGGGAGAGCGTAATAATGTAATTTCTACACTGTGTTTAAATTTAAAGTTACTTACAGGGCAGGAGTAACCAACTAAATGGGGAGGGGAGCGTAATAATGTAATTTCTACACTGTGTTTAAATTTAATGTGACTTACAGGGGCAGGAGTAACAACTAAATAGGGAGGGGGAGCGTAATAATGTAATTTCTACACTGTGTTTAAATTTAAAGTGACTTACAGGGCAGGAGTAACAACTAGATGAGGAGGGGGAGCGTAATAATGTAATTTCTACACTGTGTTTAAATCTAAAGTAGCTTACAGGGCAGGAGTAACAACTAGATGGGGAGGGGGGGGCGTAATAATGTAATTTCTACACTGTGTTTAAATCTAAAGTAGCTTACAGGGCAGGAGTAACAACTAAATGGGGAGGGGGAGCGTAATGAAGTTATTTCTACACTGTGTTTAAATTTAATGTGACTTACAGGGCAGAGTAACAACTAGATGGGGAGGGGGAGCGTAATAAAGTTATTTATACACTGTGTTTAAATTTAAGGTGACTTACAGGGCAGGAGTAACAACTATATGGGGAGGGGGAGCGTATAAAGTTTTTTCTACACTGTGTTTAAATTTAAAGTGACTTACAGGGCAGGAGTAACAACTAAATAGGGGGGGGAGCGTAATAATGTAATTTCTACACTGTGTTTAAATTTAAAGTTACTTACAGGGCAGGAGTAACAACTAAATAGGGAGGGAGAGCGTAATAATGTAATTTCTACACTGTGTTTAAATTTAAAGTTACTTACAGGGCAGGAGTAACAACTAAATGGGGAGGGGAGCGTAATAATGTAATTTCTACACTGTGTTTAAATTTAATGTGACTTACAGGGCAAGGAGTAACAACTAAATAGGGAGGGGGAGCGTATAATGTAATTTCTACACTGTGTTTAAATTTAAAGTGACTTACAGGGCAGGAGTAACAACTAGATGAGGAGGGGGAGCGTAATAATGTAATTTCTACACTGTGTTTAAATCTAAAGTAGCTTACAGGGCAGGAGTAACAACTAGATGGGGAGGGGGGGGCGTAATAATGTAATTTCTACACTGTGTTTAAATCTAAAGTAGCTTACAGGGCAGGAGTAACAACTAAATGGGGAGGGGGAGCGTAATGAAGTTATTTCTACACTGTTGTTTAAATTTAATGTGACTACAGGGCAGGAGTAACAACTAGATGGGGGAGGGGGAGCGTAATAAAGTTATTTATACACTGTGTTTAAATTTAAGGTGACTTACAGGGCAGGAGTAACAACTATATGGGGAGGGGGAGCGTAATAAAGTTTTTTCTACACTGTGTTTAAATTTAAAGTGACTTACAGGGCAGGAGTAACAACTAAATTGGGAGGGGAGCGTAATAATGTAATTTCTACACTGTGTTTAAATTTAAAGTTACTTACAGGGCAGGAGTAACAACTAAATAGGGAGGGAGAGCGTAATAATGTAATTTCTACACTGTGTTTAAATTTAAAGTTACTTACAGGGCAGGAGTAACAACTAAATGGGGAGGGGAGCGTAATAATGTAATTTCTACACTGTGTTTAAATTTAATGTGACTTACAGGGCAGGAGTAACAACTAATAGGGAGGGGGAGCGTAATAATGTAATTTCTACACTGTGTTTAAATTTAAAGTGACTTACAGGGCAGGAGTAACAACTAGATGGGGAGGGAGTGTAATGATGTAATTTCTACACTGTGTTTAAATTTAAAGTTACTTACAGGGCAGGGAGTAACAACTAAATAGGGAGGGGGAGCGTAATAATGTAATTTCTACACTGTGTTTAAATTTAAAGTGACTTACAGGGCAGGAGTAACAACTAAATAGGGAGGGGGAGCGTAATAAAGTTATTTCTACACTGTGTTTAAATTTAATGTGACTTACAGGGCAGGAGTAACAACTAAACAGGGAGGGGGAGCGTAATAATGTAATTTCTACAATGTGTTTAAATTTAAAGTGACTTACAGGGCAGGAGTAACAACTAGATGGGGAGGGAGCGTAATAATGTAATTTCTACACTGTGTTTAAATTTAATGTGACTTACAGGGCAGGAGTAACAACTAAATAGGGAGGGGGAGCGTAATAATGTAATTTCTACACCGTGTTTAAATTTAAAGTGACTTACAGGGCAGGAGTAACAACTAGATGGGGAGGGAGCGTAATGATGTAATTTCTACACTGTGTTTAAATTTAAAGTTACTTACAGGGCAGCTGAGTAACAACTAGATGGGGAGGGGGAGTGTAATGATGTAATTTCTACACTGTGTTTAAATTTAATGTGACTTACAGGGCAGGAGTAACAACTAGAATATGGGGAGGGGGAGCGTAATAATGTAATTTCTACACTGTGTTTAAATTTAAAGTTACTTACAGGGCAGGAGTAACAACTAAATAGGGAGGGAGAGCGTAATAATGTAATTTCTACACTGTGTTTAAATTTAAAGTTACTTACAGGGCAGGAGTAACAACTAAATAGGGAGGGGGAGCGTAATAAAGTTATTTCTACACTGTGTTTAAATTTAATGTGACTTACAGGGCAGGAGTAACCACTAAATAGGGAGGGGGAGCGTAATAATGTAATTTCTACACTGTGTTTAAATTTAAAGTGACTTACAGGGCAGGAGTAACAACTAGATGGGGAGGGAGCGTAATAATGTAATTTAAAGTGACTTACAGGGCAGGAGTAACAACTAAATAGGGAGGGAGAGCGTAATAATGTAATTTCTACACTGTGTTTAAATTTAAAGTGACCTACAGGGCAGGAGTAACAACTAAATAGGGAGGGGGAGCGTAATAATGTAATTTCTACACTGTGTTTAAATTTAAAGTGACTTACAGGGCAGGAGTAACAACTAAATGGGGGGGGGGAGGGGGGGAGCGTAATAATGTAATTTCTACAATGTGTTTGAATTTAAAGTGACTTACAGGACAGGAGTAACAACTAGATGGGAGGGAGAGCGTAATAATGTAATTTCTACATACATACATGTTACATGTTACATGGTAAGGTCTCCTCCTAGTCGTTGGAGTGGCCTGCATCACACACATCGCGTTGGCGGCGTAACATATGTCTCCACTGTACTCGGTTGGTAGCCATAGCTTCTGTTGTGTCGTTGTCGATGTTTTCAACACCTGTAAACTTAGCAGCATCTTCGAGTACGCAGGACTTCCAGTTCTTACGGGGTCTGCCCCTTGACCTCTTTCCATAGTTTGGCTTCCAGTTCAACAGAAACCTCGGTAGTCTAGAGTCTGGCATTCTAACTACATGTCCATACCAACGTAGCCTGGCAGCACTGATGAAAGTCTCAACTGACTTGATGCCAGCCCTCCTAAGAACTTCGTCGTTGGTTACATGAAAGAACCATTTAATCCTAAGGATCCTTCTCAAGGAGGTTTGATGGAAAACCTCGAAACGTTTCATCTGCTTTTTGGTGGTGTTCCAGACTTCAGCTCCATACAACAAGATGGTGAGGACAGCAGCCCTATAGATCCTGATCTTGGTTGGAGTCTTTATAGTTCTGCTATTCCAAATGTTCCAGAGCTGATGAAAGGCGCCATTAGCCTTCTGGATACGGACATCCAGGTCTCTGTTGATTGTCCCATCCCCACTAATAGTTGCACCCAGGTAGACAAAGTTGCTAACCTGCTCGACGGGTTCACCCTCAACCGACAGCTCAATACAATCATCCTTGATGAAAGGTCGCTGGGAGGCGCACTTGCTTACAGCCATGCATTGGGTCTTCTTTGCATTTATTCTGAGCCCAGCGTAGGAGCTGTAATGAACTAATAGATCAGTTGATTCCTGCAGGCCTTCCCCTGAGTTGTCCATAATAGCCATGTCATCAGCATAATCGGTGTCCAGAATGACCTTTTCCTCGACCGTCTTCATCTCTTTCTGCAGCACTGCACCTTGACTGATGATCTTGTTGGTCTCAGCCAGAAATGCAGAAAAGTTTAGGCAGAAATTAAAGACAGGAGGTGCTTGAATGTCACCCTGACCTGTGCCTGAGTTAACATCAAACCAGTCTGTCAGCTCCCCATTAACCCTCACGGCACTCATGGTACCCCCAAAAAATGACTGAAATATTCTGACATATTTTTCAGGCAGCCCATAGTGTCTCATACTGCACCAAATAAAGTCCCTTCTGATAGAATCGAACGCTGCCTTGAAATCCACAAAATTAATGTAAAGAGGAATGTTAAACTCAAGACAGTTATGAATAATAGTTCGGAGAGAATAAATCTGATCAATACATGAGCGGTTCTGTCTAAATCCGCACTGATTCTCCCTGAGGAGACACTCCATACCAGCATGTAACCGCTTAAGAAGAATCATCTGAAAAAGCTTGGATGCTGTAGACCTTAAGGTGATCCCTCTGTTGTTCCCGCAGACTGAAGTGTCTCCTTTCTTCCCAATAACAATGATCACACCCTTTAACCAATCTTCAGGAACAGTCTCTTCTTCCCACACTTTCTTGAATAGACACTCTAGTTGATCAACTAGAGCACTCGCACCATACTTCAGTTGCTCGTTAGTTATCCCGTCCACTCCTGGGCTTTTGTTGTTCTTAAGCTTTGTCAGGGAATAACTAATCTCGTCTCTGGTGGGTGGTCCATCCGAACAAGAGAGAGAGTTAAAGTGGGGTTGGGGTGGTACTGTATCAAGGTCGGCAAGGTTGACACTTGATGATGGGGGGTTCAGAAGTTCAGTAAAGTGCTCCTTCCACCTATCCCTCTGCTGTTGGGGATCCGTGATCTTCCTACCGTCCTTGTCCCGGACACAAGATGCTTGAGGCTTCTTGTTCTTACCAGAGATCTTCTTGATCTTTGCCCATACCTCACGCTGCTGACCTTTGCTCGCTGCTTCCTCAAGATCAGTAGCTACTCTAACTGCCCAGTTATTGTCGTCTAGCTTGCTGCTTTTCTTGACTAACTTATTAAGTTTAGAATACTCTGACCTGTTAGTGTCCGAGTTTGGGTCTTTGCGCTTAAACCGTGCCCGCTGAGTCAATAAATCCTTGGTCTTCCGTGACAGGTGTTGCTCCTTTGCCTTCCGGGGTCTTTTGCCTAGTACCTCCAGTGAGACATCAGTGACGGTCTGACTGAGATTACGCCACATATCCTCGAGGTCGACCTCACTATCCAGACTTGCAAATCGGTTTTGAAGAGCCACATTGTACTCTAAAACCGTAGTACTATCCCTCAGGCGCTCAATGGCAGGCACATTGGGCCTGTTGGCGTTGATCTTTGTCACTGACTGAAGTTTGATTTTCAGCAGTCCTAGAACCAGATAATGATCGGAGCCGATGTCTGCCCCGCGACATACCCTAACATCAAAAAGTGACTGACGAAACCGCTTTCCAATGCAGATATGATCTATCTGATTGACGGTGAGCCCGTTGGGGGACCGCCATGTTCCCTTGTGAATGTTCTTGTGCTCGAAGAGAGTTCCCCCGATGACAAGCTGGTTCGTCGCACAGAAATCCACAAGTCTTGTCCCGTTGTCATTTGATGAGCTATGGAGTGATTCCCCACCGATGACCGCTTCACTTCCATATCTGCCTGATGTTACTTTTGCATTAAAATCGCCGAGCAGTAACTTGATATCGTGACGAGGTAGCCCATCAAATGTATCTGTGAGTGTCCTATAAAACTTATCTTTCTCACTCTCCTCTGCACCCTCAGTTGGAGCATAGGCCACAACAACAGAGATGTTGATTTGCTTACTATGCAGCCTAGCAGTTAAAACCCGCTCCGATGTGGGAGTGAACGATATCAGGGAGTTTCTGATTCGTTTTGAAAGACTGAGACCGACTCCCTGTCTCTTGATCCCGTCGACTCTACCGGAATGGATGAGTAGACTGCCATTGTCCAGTAGAGTGGTGCCAGATCCAGGCATGTGAGTCTCGGTGATCCCCAAAAGATCCAATCTGTACTGATCAATGTTTTTACTAAGTTGGTAGAGCTGTGTAGATGAGCTGACAAGAGATAGAACGTTCCATGTTCCAAAACGTAAAAACTGTTTGCAATAATTTACTGGATTGGATTTGTTGGAAGCAGGGTCAACATGGATGATCTGTTGACTAATAAATCTGGTCGGATGACGAGTACCCCCTCTTCTCATCAGGCGACTGGGGTCCCGTAGGCTTTGCCCAGCCTCCGTCATGCTGGAACCATCCGTCCTTGAATTGGAAGTAGCACTCCGTCCATTTGATGTGTGTGTTGTTTCAGTAGCGTTGTTATTTGAGGTGGAAGGGATGCTGGCCCTTCGCACCCGATGAACTGCATGCAGTCCTAACGAGACAGATGTCCCGGTTATATTTTTCGACCTGTACTGGTCTAGAGCCGCAGTGTTCTGTTACCGTTCACCTGTTTTAACTGGAATCACCCAGAACAGGCTACTAAGCTTAACAGTGGCACCTCGAGAAGGGTGTGGCTCTTCACCACGCACTACGGATCTTGGGCTCGGAGAGGTTGTGTAAGACACTTCACGAGCCCCTGGAGTTTGGAAAACCCCTTAACCAAGGGGTAATTTCTACACTGTGTTTAAATTTAAAGTGACTTACAGGGCAGGAGTAACAACTAAATGGGGGGGGGGGGGGGAGGGGGGAGCGTAATAATGTAATTTCTACAATGTGTTTGAATTTAAAGTGACTTACAGGGCAGGAGTAACAACTAAATGGGGGGGGGGGGGGGGGAAGCGTAATGATGTAATTTCTACACTATGTTTGAATTTAAGGATACTTACAGGGCAGGAGTAACAACTAAATAGGGAGGGGGAGCGTAATAATGTAATTTCTACACTGTGTTTAAATTTAAAGTGACTTACAGGGCAGGAGTAACAACTAAATGGGGGGGGGGGGAGGGGGGGGAGCGTAATAATGTAATTTCTACAATGTGTTTGAATTTAAAGTGACTTACAGGACAGGAGTAACAACTAGATGGGAGGGAGAGCGTAATAATGTAATTTCTACACTGTGTTTAAATTTAAAGTGACTTACAGGGCGGGAGTAACAACTAAATGGGGAGGGGAGCGTAATAATGTAATTTCTACACTGTGTTTAAATTTAATGTGACTTACAGGGCAGGAGTAACAACTAAATAGGGAGGGGGAGCGTAATAATGTAATTTCTACACTGTGTTTAAATTTAAAGTGACTTACAGGGCAGGAATAACAACTAAATGGGGAAGGGGAGCGTAATAATGTAATTTCTACACTGTGTTTAAATTTAAAGTGACTTACAGGGCGGGAGTAACAACTAAATGGGGAGGGGGAGCGTAATAATGTAATTTCTACACTGTGTTTAAATTTAAAGTGACTTACAGGGCGGGAGTAACAACTAAATGGGGAGGGGGAGGTAAGTTAAAATCCAAAAAAGTGGTTAAATTTTGACGTTTTTTGCCGTGAAGTTTGAATAATTTTTTTGCAGTTGTTTTAAATCAACCCAACAAAATAGTCACATCGGGGTTGCCTAAATTATCCTTTCCGGAGAACCCTACCCCACTTCTTATAATTTATCGAAGTTGATTATTGTCACTCCGCAAGCGTTTTATTGCAAATTTCGACGCGCACTACGCGCAAAAGCACTTTAGTTGTATATCAATTGGCACGCGCGTTCATCATATATTTCAAACGCTATAACTCAGCGAGATTATGTCCGTTTAGCTCTATTCACACCTAATTAGAAAAATATGTGTCTTATTGCTGACAAAAATATGAATAGAATTACTCTATTTGCCTTAGAGTAATCGACAGTCAAAGTTTAAAAACGCGCATTGGTATAGCACGTGACTATATGGCCAAATTTAATACTTTCTTAAACATATTAATCGATCCTTAGACACATACTATTGTGTCCAATTCAGCGTAGGTTCTCTCTAAAAATCGTAGCAGTAAACACGTCTTTTTGCCCGTAAGAGCCTCTACTACACCATGATTATGGGTTTGGTCATATATTCATCTCTTTTTGATTATAAATGTCAGGGTACTTTATATAGACAAAGTTGAAATATTAAACTGAGATCTTCATTTAATAAGGAGGAAGTTTCAACGATTCGAAATTTTCCTTTAAAAAATTTCCTGTGTTGAGGTAAAGCTTATCGGTCGATCTCTGACTGAAGATGCCACTTCATACTCATTCAAGTTGGCATTTAATTCATATATAATGACATTAATCTGTCGTTGGCAAAGCAGAATTTGTTGGAATATCACCGAATGAGCAAAAATTCTCACCTTGCACGTGCAAACTTTGAGCGGACGTTGCGTGGGCATCTTATACTGAATGCCGTAAATTTTTTCATTGTATTTGTTTTATATTATAGTTTGATAAGCCTGCAAAGTTTCAAAGTATTTCAAGAAGAACTGTAATCATAACGGCACTCAAAGTCGACTAGAAAATGACGGAAACAAGCAATTTTCAGTGATTTAGCAATTTTTCAGAACTGAGCTTCCACAACTCATGGGCATGGCCCAACCACAGAGAAAACTAATCGCAAAATTACGTTTTAATAAAATAATTCTTCAATTAAAAAAAAAAGGCCCCCCATAAAAAAGACAAACTTCAATGACGAAATCTTTATGAAGGAGCAAGTATAAAAACTTTCCGGTGATTTCCGAATTCTTAACAATTATCTAACTTTCATTATGCCCTCAAATTTTGATAATATTACTCCTTAATGGTGTTAAATATCCAGTTTGGAAGTTGTTATTTTGTCAAAAATAAGTTTTAATCGCAAAATTGGACGTTTTTATAAAATAATACTTTAAAAAGCACAAACTTTCATGACGAATATCTTTATGAAGGAGCAAGCTAGATAAACTTTCGGTAGATTTTCAGATGCTTAAACATTATCTAACTTCAATATGCCCTCTAATTTTGAATAAAATACACCTTAATGGTGTTAAAATCAGTTTGAAAAGTTGTAATTTTGTCAAAAATCAAGTTTTAACAAACACTTAATTTGATGACGTCATCAAGTAGGGATGATGACGTTGATTGATTTGGAACACTTTTACAAAATAGCAAATATACAAATGTACAGCAGTCGAACAAACATATTAAAATGGGCGAAATGTATAAATGCTATAAAGCGTGGTCAGTGAAACAAGTACAGAGGACAACTTTTGAAACACGAGGGTTATGTGCCGCCCAAAGTCTCTATCACGTCACCTTCACCTAGTAATAAAATTATGAAATATGAAGTGTGAAACAAATAATGAATATATTGAAGTGTGAAAAACAAGAATAAATAAAAATTTTAAAGGGGGGGAAAAGGTAAAATTTTTTTATAAATCCATAAAATTGTCTCTCAAATACAGATAGCGTTCCGAAAAATATTAGATACACAATACCATTCAAATACTGATCAGTGTCCGGAGCCATGCAATTGCTCATGGTTGGTTCTTATTCACGGCTACAGACTTTCACTTACGGATGTATAGTGGTCGGAGGATGAGACTGATCCCATACATTTTATTTGGTGACTGTTCCTCACGAACGTTCTTGAATCCTGTAACATATGAACTAGGGAGTTCGTTCTCTTAACAAACGACAGTTACTATCTCAATTTCCAGAGCTCAGCATGATAACAAAGTCAAAAGATACCACAATGACGGTAGGTTCCGAAACACCACAATATAACAATCATACTAACAACTGAATTAATATTTATTTGACGACGGGCAGCCCTGATGTTGCTACCTTGATCTCAACGGGTGACCACTTGTAATAGAGGTGTTATGTCACGTGACGCTGATCCCGTCCAATTACATACAGGACGAGTCAGCAGACGGGATATTTTATCTTCTGTTTACCTTTCTTATCTGTAATTTGACCCTTTGTTCATCATTGAGTTTCTCTACCACAGCTTGCAATTTCAAGGTGCTCCTATTTCTTCACCGCTAGTACACACGCCATGATTACGTCATGCAGAAACTAGGAATTTGTGTAATCGTGATCGTTATATGTAACCGTGCCCACAGGCCATGTACAATGACAATACGGTTGGGGGGGGGGGGGGGCGGGGGGGATTGTAGGAACTTATTCGTACTAGTCATGAACTGAATATTAACATAATTTTTTATTTTATTTAAGTTGAACCTTGGTCATTTAAAAAAAATCACTGTCGCCCACCTCCCTTAAAAAAATGTGACAAAAAATACGTACGATTATGTACGGTACCAGCTAAATATTGCCAGTTAATTATACAGGTAGAATTTTCATTCATTTAATTTTAGGTGGAAGGGGAAGTTATAACAAAAGTAAATAAATTTACCACTATTAACGGTTGAAATAAATATTAACACGAAGCAGCACTACATCTGCAAAAAAGGGAAACGAGGTTAAATTTAAACTAGGTCTAAGACAGGCTTTGGCTACACAAGCTGCTGTCTTACAGCAGATACATCTTATTCGTATTGAGACGACTAGGAGGGAAGAGGTCGCGCGTGAAGACTGAGGAGGACAACGAGGACGAGGACGATTATGAGGAAGAGAGGAGGAGGACTGATGAAGAAAAGGAGGAGGAGGAGGACTAAGGAAGAGGAGGAGGACTGAGGAGGAGGTTGATGAGAGCAAGGAGGAGGATTAGGAGGGGAATAAGAAGAGAGGAGGAGGAGGCGGACTGAGGAGGAGGGACTGAGGAGGAGGACGTAGGAGGAGGATGGGGGGGGGGGGGACGGAGGAGGGGAAGCAACTAAATGCTAATTTACATATTTGTCGTTTTGGTCCCCCTACTTGAAGGAGGAGGGAGGAGCACTGATGATGAGGAGGAGGGAGGACTAGTGAGGATGAGGTGGGGGGATGAGGAGGAGGAGGTTATGAGAAGAACTGGGAAGAGGAGGTGACTAAGAGGAGGATTGTGGAGGAGAAACTGAGGAGGTGGAGGAAGACTGAGGAGGACTGAGGGAAAAGGGACTGATGAGGAGGAGGATCAGGAGGAGGACAGATGAGTGATGATGAGGAGCGAGGAGGACGGGACTGGGAGGGAGGCTAGGAGGATGAGGACCCTTGAGGGGGAGGAGGAGGTTCTGAGAGGAGGAGGGGATAAGGATGGGAGGATAGGAGGCAGGAGGTGGGGGACCCTGGGATGGATGTGGGAGGAGGGAGAGGAAGGAGGAGGAGGCTCATGATTACTATAGTTATATAACTTGATTGCAATTTGCCGAATAAGAATACTAGAAAATGCACACTGTAATTAGTATTCAAATATGAGTGTAGAGTACAGTGTGTAATTACATTTGATTATGTAATTATGTTCTCAAAAAGCGTCAAAAAGTTTCAAAAAAAAGGCGTCAATAAGCGTCAATAAGTATAGCCCAAAAAGTGCCAAAATGCGCCAAAAATCTCCAAAAAAGTGCCGAAAAAAAGCTGCCAAAAAAGCGCGCAATAAAGCGTCAAAAAAAATGTCCAAAAAAAAGCGCCAAAAGTGCCAAAAAAGGGCCAAAAGGGCAAAAAATGTAAGAAAGCGTCTATGATTTGTCTAGAGGTCGTTGATGAAGAATTTGTCTAAAAGCGCTGAAAAAATGTCAAAACTAAATGTCTCACCAGCCCATAGAAATAGTGCGTAAATAATTTGTTAATGTTCCGTCATGATGGACGGTGTTTGCATCACCAGTCAGTTGGAGGAGCGACCAACACAATATCAAGGTCGGTTGTCTATCTTAAACCCCCCCCCCCCACAGTTTGTATTGTACGTGGGCAATGGGCACGGTTATATAAGTACAACAATCCACACTATTTCAAGTTCGTGACGTAATTATGGGCGTTTGTTTACCGGGTGCAGGAGTATTGCACGCGGACCTTGCCAAGACGAGATGTTGGTAGAGATAAACAATGTGAACAGCAGGGTCAAATAAAGATAAGGGAAGTAAACACACGATATCGATCTGCTGGACTCGTCCTGTTTGTAATTGGAACGGATCAGCCGTCACGTGACATTAACACCTATTACAAGTGGTCGCTCGTTGCGGATCACGGAGCACTCTGGGCTGCCCGTCGTCAGAAAAATTTAATTCTGTTGTTAGTATGATTGTTATATTGTGGTGTTCTTAACCTACTTCATTGTGTTTCTTTTGTCTTTGTTATCATAGCTGTGCACTGGGAAAATAATCTTGTGATAGTTACTTGTTCGATTTGTTTAGAGACGAATCTCCCTGTTCATATGTTACAGGATCTGAATGTTACGTGAGGATACAGTCACTAAAAGTGAGTTGCTTACCTTGCTGTGTGTTTTCGTACTATGGTCTTCACTCAAGTTGCCAAGCTGGCCCCAATAAACGTATCGCAAAGAAAACATTTTATATCTGAAAATTTGTGTTAGTACCCGTTTGATCAGTTAAGGTGAGGATTCGCTCTCGATCTGTCGGGTCAGCTTAATGCCTAGGTCACTAGTAGAACCGAAGGATCAACAATATATGTTGCTTGTTGCTCGTATCAACCATAAAACATCAAATTTTGAGGGATGAGGATGTGTTTATAGGTTCTGAAACCTAGCTAATCGATTTTTCGTGCAATTCTAGGTCAGAAACAGTCATCAAAATGAGTTAATAAGAAGGTCGATTTCCTCGGTTATGTTTTGCGCGTTGTTCAGCAAATAATTCGGGGGGGGGGGCCTTCAAAGGGGGGTAACAAGAATGAGTTACATGTGTTACAAGCCTTCTATAATACAAAATGTTGTTTCATCCTCCTCAACCTGCCGTAACATTGTGCTCATCTATTTAAAATAAACAAATGTGTTTCACCTCCCCACCAAGTATTTCACATCT
Source organism: Bolinopsis microptera (assembly GCF_026151205.1). Taxonomy (NCBI): domain Eukaryota; kingdom Metazoa; phylum Ctenophora; class Tentaculata; order Lobata; family Bolinopsidae; genus Bolinopsis; species Bolinopsis microptera. Next base: position 1,395,465 of record NC_087080.1, on the reverse strand, counting down.
ATTGATTGGCAAAGCGTCTATCCCTGATATATATATATATATTATTGTTACCTATACATAGATAGATGTCCCGACTACTGTTCGTAAAACTGGGTTCTAGAAAACCCATTTCCGATGACTCCTGAAAACGAAATTTTTTTAACAGTCGATTTGGTATCGGCTAGACGCCCAGCAAAGTTTCAGATCTTTAACTCCAATTTTAAACATGGTTTTTAGGGCACCTGAATATGGCGATTTTTGGATTTTTTCACCGATATTTCCGTGTGATTACAGTGCTGGCACGTATGTTATGTCAAACTTCTAAAAATCTCACATTAACTATTTCTTATCCCTGTCATCTTTGACATCAAAATTAGAATGTTTTGAAATAAAAAATAATTCTGCTGAAACGACTTCTGATGAGTCTTTATAATGCTGTCCTCCGCGAGGTTTCCACTCGTCCGGCACGCCGCTATTCCTTAATTACGGGGATGCTCGAGAGTTCTGGGAATTTCTATCCTTATTGGTGGAGACGACTTTATAGTCTAGGTGAATTGCTGTCCTTAATTTACTCGGAGGTGGTCCTAGCTCTTAGGGGATTGGTCAGCTGTTAATCTGTGGTATCTATCACTTAAGTACACAGGGCCCTTGGTGTTGAGGGTTCCCTCCGGTATTTGGGTAGGCAGCCGTCTTCATACAGGGATGTAGATCGGAATAGAAAGGGGGTTACTCGGTACCTGGGCCTCGTCACTACGGGTGTTCAACGGTCGCAATTAATCGGCGGGAGTTTTAGGGACTAAGGCTTCTAGATTAATTGGGGTCCGTTACTTATCCGTGAGGGATGTTCCACTTCCTACTTAGGTACTCGGTAGGGGAACACTAGGGATCCGACTAGAGGCTTGCGGGGATAGGCCGTCTCCACATACATACCTTACTAAACTTACTTCCTAACTAACTAACTTAACTAATCTACTAGACATGGGGATAGCTATAGTATCGTATTTGTAGGATATAGATATAGGCCATCTTACATGAAGGAATTGTTGTTTAAAAAGTGTACAAAAGTGTTAGATTTATTAAATTAAAATGGTAGTCGTGTAAAAATCCGGAGTAGTATTGTAAACTCATAATTACATTTATGTCCCTTTCGTATAACAAATCAATCACTCGTCAATCATGTTCAACATTAATATCGTCAGCATATTTGGTCAAACTGTTAACGGATTCACTAATATCATTATCGGGAGCCAAGTCTGTGGGTTTCACCAGTACTCACTAACAAAACGAGAAGTTAGTATGTTTGTACGCATCAGGATCATTGATCAAGGTAAAGAAAAGCTTGAACTACTTAAAACATTTATAAGATCCGGGAAATCGCTTGTTATTCCAAATCAATTACATTATAATTCATATGGTATGCTTGCGCCGCGCATTTGAGTGTACAATTCAATCAATCGTCAAATCCTGCAATACGTAGCGGAGGGTTTAACATAGAACCATGGCACGATACCAGAACTGCTCTTCACGCGGAGAATTAGCATTCAAATAACGCATTAGGAGGGTTTGATTGCATGTTTCCTTTTGTGACACGTGACACTAATCCGAAAAAACCTACCTACCTACCTACCCATCTTCAATTTCACTACCACCTTCTATCAATCTTAACTTTTTTAGCAAATAAAGTCTGATGAAAAAATGTGGGAGCTTGGAGGCCAGTCTTATATAAGTTCTAATCGATAGTATCAGGAAGTACTTCTGCTGTTGAGATATGTCCAATTGAAAGTAAGGTACTTAGATCATAGAGAAGTAATTTTAGGGCGTATGAAATAATTTGTACGGTATGTTGTCGAGAGACATCCTGGCACCCTTTGAAAACCTCCATTTGCTTCAATTTTTAAAATGTCGGCTGGAGGCCAGTTTAGGAGGTCTAATCGGACATATCTGAGTTACTTCAGCTATGGTTATGGCCAATTAAAGGGTAAGACTGGATCTGGAAGAGTTGTTTTAAGGAGCTTACGAAATATATTTCTACGGTATTGTGTCGATCTGATCACAGATATCTAAACTTTTTGAATATCCCCATTTGCTTGAATTTTCAAAATTGGCGAGAATTGATGCTCAGTCTTATAGGTTCTTTTCAGATGTTTCCGAAGCTACGTAAGCTTATTTATTATTGCCAATCGAAATTTAAAGGGTTAAGACTGGATCTGGAGGAGTAATTTAAACAAGATTTTTCAAAATTCGGGTCGGTGGTAAGTGGTTTAATGTATAATTGATCATTTTGTGACGCAAAGGTGTTTCTAAAGTGTCTCACTTTACTTTCTCCCATTCTCGTTCTCTCTCCCCTTCATAACAGATTTGCAATATGATTAGGTTAATTTGACAGTTGACTCAAGATTACTATCAAGTATTACTTTTAGATATAGAGAGACGCGAAGGGCACTAAATTGCGGTGTGCTTGGACTGAGCGAGTTTGTACTTTCGCACCGTTTTAACTACGAAATTGTATTGCGTGTTTCCGAATATAATAGGCGATTTTATACCTTTGAATTTCAACTGTGATATTGTAGTCCCGGCTGTAGGCACGGGTTATACACTAGTAATGTAATTGAACATCAGAACCAGCCTACTGCTAATTTGTACACTTAAGCTTGAAATGACTGTCTCCAGATTGATTCTGATTAAGATAGAGCTCCTCCCCCTATCAAAAGTCCTGGCTACGCCCTTGTAAATCCGTATTTATACACGCAGTTGTTGATCATTCATGTTTCAGAAAACGGAACTGCACCCAGAGCTGTGAAAGACTTCGGTAGTGATCGCCACAAAAGACAAATTATTGGTTAGCAATATTATGTTCTTTCACTTCCATGCTCGATCAAGTGTTATCGGCCACGGCTGTACTGATGTACTGATATCAATTGTTAGATCAAAATTATTTCATAATTTGATTAGATTATTTTTATTGAAAGTATTTCAAAGCAGGTTAACAAGATTGTATGAAAATAATCTATTTGAAACTGCCATTTAAAGGACCAGTTAACTGAAAAATTTGTAGTCTCCAATTTGGCTAAGATTTAAATCAGCTGTGACAAACCGGTAAAGAATCGTATCGCCGAAAGAACCAACTCTCTAGCGTACGTGTAACGCGTGTTATTGCAATAATAAGCTGTGGCCTCGTGACGCATGGGCACATATTAGGTGCGATGGGTGCGGGATCGCACAATTTACCGTTTTCCGCACACTTCCGCATAATTTATTGTTTTCCGCACATTTCCGCACATTTTGTAATTATCTGCATATTTCCGCATAATCTAGCATTTTCCGCGTAATTTCGCATAATTTTGAAATTTTCGCGTTAAGATTTTCGAGTGTAAAAACCAAAATATGTTAAAAGTCGGGCCCTTTTATAGTGACTCAGGCCCTTTCGGGACCCTGACCCAGGCCCTTTCGGGACCGTGACCCAGGCCCTTTTGGAACTCATACCTAGGCCACGTGACCCAGTTACCACGTGACTCAGGACCTTTCGGGACCCTGACCCAGGCCCTTTCGGGACCCTGACCCAGGCCCTTTCGGGACCGTGACTCAGGCCCTTTTGGAACTCATACTTAGGCCACGTGACCCGGTTACCACGTGACCGAGGCCCTTTCGGGACCGTGACCCAGGCCCTTTCGGGACCGTTACCCAGGCCCTTTCGGGACCCTGACCCAGGCCCTTTCGGGACCGTGACCCAGGCCCTTTTGGAACTCATGCTTAGGCCACGTGACTGAGGCCCTTTCGGGACCGTGACCCAGGCCCTTTCGGGACCGTTACCCAGGCCCTTTCGGGACCCTGACCCAGGCCCTTTTGGAACTCATGCTTAGGCCACGTGACCGAGGCCCTTTCGGGACCGTGACCCAGGCCCTTTCGGGACCGTTACCCAGGCCCTTTCGGGACCCTGACCCAGGCCCTTTCGGGACCGTGACCCAGGCCGTTATGGAACCCTCGTCGTTACCGTACTTCGATTATAGTGTATCAGTTATCATTCGTAACTTCACCACATCATCTGATTACTCTATATCATTATCACATCACAACGTCATGGACCGTTTCCTAAAGAAACGAACAGGTACAGACAGTGACCCATCATCAAACTCACCACACAAGAAACAGAAGATACCTGCATGGGATCTGATCGACTCTATCAAGAGGTGTCTTCAAATAACTGTCTCCTGATCTCTACCAGATCAAGTCACTGTTCTCAGATAACTGAATCTCAATATTAGGTTCAATCATGGTCTTAGTAAAGAACTACACCCTCAGTAACACATAAACAGACCTATTTTTGATAAGAGCGGCGGTTATACGTTTAGAATTTCCAAAGTCCTTGAGAAAATGCAAAAGAAAACTGCACAATTCCCGAAAAAATCGCCGCACATTTGCCGCATAATTGGTAAAAATTTACCGCACCTTACCGCACCTTACCGCACATTTTACCTTTATAGTCGGGTGCGGTACCGCATAATTTCGATTTTTTTACCGCACCTAATATGTGCCTCTGTCGTGACGTCATAAAGTCCCTCAGTGCGCGCTGGCATAGCGTAATATACGTTGCAAATGTTTATCGTTGTCAATAAAACACCTGTAACTCACTCAAATTTTAGAATTATGACTATTTCCCTAGTTCTCCAAAATCCTTATAGTTTTGGCTATCATCCTAACTAAAGGAATAGCTGATTTGATGTACAGTGCTCACGTCATGATTTTAAACAGTGATATAGGTTCTTGAACAGTGGCGGGTGAATGTACGGTTAGAAAGTTTCTGCTATTACAACTTATATGTCATATGTGATAATTTTGGATTGTTTTTATTGCTAGTTACACAAGCAGGGAGACTGTACCGATTATTTTTCCCCAGTCCATGAAACTCTAACGAATTTAGAAAGGATCTAGATAAATAGGAGTTTGTTCAATTCCGAGGGCAATTATATATTTATAGCATAGCGAAATTTCTAACTTTAGTCCGCATGGCATGTGTCAGCCAGTATAGGAGACAAGAAGTCTGGCTACTTTACGGCCGTTCCTCTGGGACCATTAGTAGAAGTAGCTTCTATCAGAACAGTGCCATGGGAACAGAATTCCCGCCAAAATACCCGGTCTACCAAATAGTAATACTGATTGGAGTGTACGCGTGTGCGGTGTGTTTTGAATTAGACTTACGGCCTACCTAGTTGTTATCCTAATTGCATTATCATCGGTACATAACATAAATAAACTACTGGTAAGTTTAAATACCAAGTGCAAACGTGTTCAGTCAATCGACCCACTGAACAACTATAGAATTTCCAAGACCCTATTATTCTTTGGCCATATATTACGGCACGATCGATTGTTAGATGGCTAAACGACCAACGTTAATCTATACAATTCTAAAACTATGAGCTAGCACTTTAATCTGAAAATACACTTTTTATATTACTCCTGATTTTTACATTTCACGTAAAACATTGTCGCCATAGGTTGATCATGGACACTAACAGCTTAATTTGAGATAAATGACTTATGAGTTTCTCTAAAGTTAACTCTAAAGTTGTGTAGTCCAGTCATTTATGGACATTTATGGAAATGAACCCGCAAATGTTCAGATACTCACGAAACTTTGCACAGACCTTCCCGAAGGTATGAATAAACGATTTTCGTTTGGAGATATTTTTTTGACCGTGGAGAAAACCCAGGAGGGCCACGCCCATATTGACCCAATAACTTAACCGACCCCTTGCTTCTGAAGGTCGTAGAGACTTCAAAATAGGCTTAAACGAAGCCGCATATGCATGTTTATATAGAGTTATTGAGCAACACATGGCCTAAAATCCTTACTTTTCGAGAAATTCGCCAAAAACCATTTTGGGCGTGGTGCTGAGCCCATTTTCGATAAGATCGTGATAGAGTCTTTAGACAGGGTGCAAAAGAACCGCAATTAGCATATTAATATATGACTTACGAACAAACATATGCCTTAAAGTGCTTACTTTTTCAGTTATTGGCCAAAAACTGATTTTCGGTTCCAGAAATCATGCAAAACTATGGGTATCTGGTAAATTGGGCTATGAAGGCCCTAAAGGTTTTTGGATGTATGCAAATTGTGCAGAATGGCCATGTTTATATACAACTTATGAAGCAACATGTACCCTAAATTACTTACTTTTCGAGTTATTCGGGGAAAAACATTGTATTATGTCCATTTTCTACCTGTAAAATACAGTGTCACGAGCTCCTCTGCGCGCGCAAGGGACTTTATGACGTCATCGCCAAAATAATACAAACGCTATTTACACGCGTTAGAGAGCAGTTAGAGATTTAGGAATTTCGATTCGTTGCTTAGTTTGCTATTTGTCACAATCTGTCAAAATATGAGGATAACTTTTTTTTCAGTTAACTGGTCCTTTAAACCGATCAAAATTTTTAAACAAGGTGATAGTGGTTTACCCATGGTAACTAGTAGCAGTGGTGTAACCATGGTAACTAGTAGCAGTGGTGTAACCATAATAACTAGTAGCAGTGGTTTACCCATGGTAACTAGTAGCAGTGGTGTAACCATGGTAACTATTAGCAGTGGTGTTACCATGGTAACTAGTAGCAGTGGTGTAACCATGGTAACTAGTAGCAGTGGTGTAACCATGGTAACTAGTAGCAGTGGTGTAACCATGGTAACTAGTAGCAGTGGTGTAACCATGTTAACTACTGATAGTGGTTTGTTTGAATTTCCCCCTACACCGACATTATATGAGAACAAATTAGTCACAATGATTAAATGAGTTATACGTCAATACATATGTTGACAATATAAACAATACAAATAGTACTAAGTGTACAATACTTCACTCTATCAGGAGGTAAGAGAAAGTGGAGATCTGACGGTAAATGTGGTAGAGATTATCGCCTCCCTGATAACAGTCCTGCTCAGTGTGACCCTGACGGGGAGTACCCGTGTTGTAGTGACTGGTTGCGTGGTGTGTGTAGTAACACGACTAATCACTGCTCTTGTACTGACTGTGTAGACTACAGTGTTATATATAGGGACTGGAGAGAATCAGGAGGTAAGAGAAAGTGGAGATCTGACGGTAGATGTGGTATTCAGTATCCCCTCCCTGATAACAGTCCTGCTCAGTGTGACCCTGATGGGGAGAACCCGTGTTGTAGTCAGTGGCGGTGTGGTAACACGGCTGATCACTGCTCTTGTTATTACTGTATAGACTACAGTGTTATATATAGGGACTGGAGAGAATCAGGAGGTAAGATAAAGTGGAGGTATGACGGTGGATGTGGTAGTAGGTATCCCCTCCCTGATAACAGTCCTGCTGAGTGTAACCCTGATGGGGAGAACCCGTGTTGTAGTTACAGGTGGGGTGGTATGTGTGGTAACACGGCTAGGTACTGCTCTTGTTCTAACTGTGTAAACTACAGTATAGTAAGCGAACTGAGAAAATCAGGAGAAAATTGTACAGTAACAACAGTAGGCGGGTTTCTGAAAAATGTGTATTTCAATGAAGAGAAAAAACGATACAACTTCAAGTGTACCCACTCTGATGTGTACTTTGAAAATGAAGATTTTAGTGATGATATAATATCTCGGTTTGACAGGGTCACTTCAGTGTGTGAAAACGATTCCCACGTGTATCAGGCATGTGGGTTCAACACAGAAATAACAAACACGGATGTGCTGTGTGGAGGCTTGTTTTGCAATAACACATATAAGAGATGTGATAAGAACTGTAGTGTAGATAATGTTTGTTCTGTAAAGCATGACCCACAACAGTACACTGGAACTAGTCTCTGTAATGATAAATGTGAAGACACTGACAAGTGTATAGATGAAAGTGATTGTAACGGGTATAAATACGGATTTAACTGCACATATGAGGGGAAGAAGGAGTATGTTCCTGTACATAGTATATGTAACGGATACAATTACTGTGCTAAAGAAGAGGATGAACAGGACTGTAAAGTAACTGAAACTACCCCACACACGTGTACACACTACCAACGTAAAGTGTGGTATAACAAGATTAGAACAGTACCTATATTGAACTATACTAGGTGCCCAGTATTTGATATACAGAAGCAAATCTTTCCATACTGTCTCAACTATCTAGATCAGACTAACTGTTCTGATATAGAGCGAGTAGGGGGGTATTGTCATATTAATGGGTATTTGTCGAGTGTTTCTAAGCAAATGGAGTGTTATGAATATGATGAATGGGCTAGGTTACCAGTAAAGTTATGTGACGATGACATTCAAAACAGTTGTATATCACCGTCTACTTCCACTGATTGCAGACTACACAAACACAGGATGTGTGACGGAGTGTGGGATTGTACTGATGGAAGTGACGAACTTCATGACATGTGTGAATACATGACGAAGGAATTTCAATGTGTCCGTAGGTTTAACTTAGAAATAAATATGTTCGGAATACCAGTTTCTTGGATAATGGACAATCAGTTGGATTGTATGGACGGGTTAGATGAACAGGCTGAGGATTTTTATTTCTGTGACAATCAAACTATAACCTCTCGTTTTAAAGAAAGTGATCAACTTGCGATAACGTCTATCTGTGTCTAAAAGGTGATAAACCATACGTTCAATTCGAACAACTTTGTGATGGAGTGGAGACGTGTGGTGACGGTGCAGAGAATGGGGTTTGTAGGATCGCTAGAGATTTGATCCCAACGATCAATAAGACCGCTTTTTATCACGGAGGATTGCGAAATGTATGCAGTGACTCCAACTGTGAAGTAAAAGAATTCATACTACCCAGGATTGATGTATTCGGAATTACAAAGTCAGAGTTAATCGTTCCGACCTCAAAGGTTAATTGCAGATATTTGTTTGGTGAATATTACCTGTTTCTCAGTTGCATGGATCTATGTTCAGATGCCCCATGTCCTCTAAATAAAAACAGAACATTGTTGTACAATTCATGTCCTGGACAATATCCTGACCGAGTATATACGCTTGCTAACAACTCTTTTCTAACGTTTGTTACAAAATCGAAAGAAGGCCAATTTCACCAGGACTATTTCCAATGCAATAATAGTCAATGTATTGAATACAAGCAAGTGTGCGATCTCGTAAATGATTGCGGGGACATGAGTGACGAGTTACCCTGTTCAAATAGTATGATATGTGAAAACACGTTAAACTCAACTAAACATCAGTTTATTCCCTTATCACAGGTATGTGATGGTATGTATGATTGCTTTGACCTTTCAGACGAATGCAATAGCACTTGTGAGAAAAGAATACTTAAAAACTGGATACTGCAAGTATTGTGCTGGGTCATGGGTGTACTAGCATTGATCTTCAACTCGTACACCGTATTCTGTGGGCTGAAAACTCTTCAGGATAGTGGGACTAGAAGTATGTTAACTAATAAGGCAATGGTCAGTCTTATCGGATCAGGGGATCTATTTATTGGATTATACTTGATTATGTTGTCTTTCTATGATAGTTTTGTATATGGGAACGGGTTTTGCAGACATCAACCCGAATGGTACACCGGAACAGCATGCTCCATATTAGGGGTCATCAGCACAGTTGGATCACAACTGTCCCTTTTTGCAATGGCATCCTTGAGTATCATAAGAATGCACAAGCTCACTTTCAAGAAAATGAGTATTCCACGCCCTGTTAACAGAAATTCCGTCATCAAGGTTGGTTTCTTGGTAACGGGTATTATCACTGCTTCACTAGCTATAGCTGTTACACCATTAATGCCTTCATTAGAGGAATATTTTGTACAAGGAATGTACTATGACCCCGCCTACAAAGTGTTCATTGGCTTCCCCAACAAAGAGAAACATGTTAAAGTTCTTCAAGCACATTACAATACCACTAACAGTAACATCACTATGGATTTAACCTGGAAACAAATCAGTGATAAGGTGGACGGTATGTTCACTCAGCAACATGGACTTTTGAGTAGACGTCCAGTTCATTTCTATGGTAATGACGGTGTTTGCTTATTCAAGTACTTTGTTCGGAGTGACGATGCAAGAAGAATCAGACAAACGATACAAAATATAGCAGACATAACTGATCAAAAAGGAGATCCAGTAGTTTGGCTTATGCTTGGTGTGAACTTAGTCTGCTTCATCATCATTTCTGTTTGCTACATAGTTATTTATATCCAGACAAGGATTTCTTCACGGAGATCAGGACAGCGTCATAACCCAGAAAGAGTTAGGGAAAATAGGTCTATACAGAATAAAATTACTCTTATTGTTGCGACTGATTTCCTTTGCTGGGTACCATTCATTGTTATAAGCGGTATGCATAATCTTGAATTTTTCGATGCTACTGACTGGTATGTGACGTATGCGATGATAGCTCTTCCACTTAACTCTGTTATCAACCCGCTGATATACGAAAAAACATTAGCAGAGTTCCTAGGCAGAAAGTTGGGGGAGGTAAAAAGACTTATCAGGTTAAGTATCTCTGCAGTTATGTCTTCCGTTGCAAGATTCATTCAGTCAAGGAGTGAAGACATACAGAGCGGGAACAATGATCTAGATGTCATACAGATGGAACATATAAGAGTACAAGAGGATCGGGAACTTTCAAATCAAGTATTAGCTGAGACAGAAAATCGGTGAAGTGTTTACTCTATGATAATTGATACTGTAACTCGTAGTCGTACATGTTAGAAGATAGAAGATCAATCCCGGCATGCGCAGGGATTGAATTTCAATTTTTCCCGCGACGTGCGGCCGGAAAAATTGATAATAATTTCGAGAGCGAAGCACGAGGGATTATTGTGAAAATAACCCCGATGTGCTTTGCCTTCAGCACGAGGGGTTATTTTAATATAACTGAAGCGTGCCGGTGTTATGTGTTATAAACCCCTCCGGATTAGTGCTAGGATCAACAAATTTGACATTTTACTCTTAATTCTAGCTATATGAGATCAGTATGGAAAATATGAAATGGAATTGGGGAGTATATTATACTACTAAATATATAAAACTAAGGTATACTACGACATTTGAAATTGGCGTTCTATTTAAACATTATTCCTCAGTCAGAACGTTGAATGAATATTGATAAGGGGCGTCGAGTTAAGCCTGGCAAGCGATAAAAGGTGGAGCTAATAATGATATCGTTTCATGAAGTTCATCAAAGTAGACGACTATAATACATGGCTTATATCAAACAGGGCAATTTTGCTACGACAAAATTAACCGGACAAATGTAACCGTCGAGACAAATTCTGGAACTGGTCCAAGTAATGTAAGAGTACACGTAATTATGTAAGCAGTGTGCTGGAATTTTGCCAGCGCCTGCAATTAAACCGATACGTAGATCAAGTGTATTTATAGTTCTTACGTTAAGCCATAGGTGATCACGAGAAATTTTTTACCAATGCGCGTCGTAGTAGTCACGTGATACACGTCATCAAAACTCACAGCGGGAGCCGGGATAATCATAATCTTATTCTAACCTGGAGGGGTTTATAATATTATCATCTGCTATGTTTTATTCTATAATGGGGCTCTGAATTATGATTTATTCATTTTTGAAGAGTTGTACCTTTCATCATGACAGAATGCCAATTAAACTGGTATCAAGACTGCTTTACAATCCTAAAGGCAACTTTAACTGTGCTCAGCTATGTTTTTTTAAAATAAGCTACATTTTGATAGTTTCAACAATATCTAATCTTGTGTGAGTTTTTGACTTTTAATAGATAATAATCATTATATATATTTGTAGGTAAACATTTGCTGGTACATCAGGCCGGTCCCTGACCAACTTATTAAACTGATATCAAGACTAAATACTAATGCTCTAATGATGAGTTAAACTATGTTAATTGAATGTCTTACTAATTAAGTTTTACATTCTTTATTCCTCGAAATACTTAAGAGTGCACGACAGAAAGTCTAACACTAACAGGACCACTATTTAGATGGAGCTGTTTTAGTTTATTTGCTTACTTTTCATCGGCTTTAAATATTTAAACTACGTATTTATCGATGATCATTTTTTTTGGAATTCGTTGTTTTATTTTTGTAAAATTACAAAATAACATTGTTTATCGAGAACAAATTAACTAAGTTTTTCTTAGATAACAATTGGACCCTTGCTTAAGCTAAACCACATTCAATTCAATTTGATGTGCTGAAAACAGGAAAGTTCTATATCCGTTGCTCATAAGGTTCAATTAAAAATAAAATAATTTTAAGTTCCATCCTGTATATCCTCCTGCCACGGTAATATTTAAAATTGGCTATTTTAGTAAAAAGGAGTAATTTTAGTGGTTTGAGATTCGTTGTTCATACATGAATTGCATAAAGGCATTTTGTTTATTTGGTGTAATGAAAATTACTAAAAATTTCCAGTCATTGACTGTGCTTGAATGATTTTATGTGTAAGATACATCTCCTAAAGTTTAGCAGATTATTTATATAAGAAGTGTATCCGAATTATAGAAGAAGCTTACGTTTAATTAACAAATGAAGCTTTTTGTGTTCAACCAAGGGATAGTTCGACAAGGTTGATGACATTCCATAAAGGTGTCTAATCAGAACACCACAGAAGAACACCTGATAGCAGATCGGCCAATCACAGTCTCAGACGGTGGTCTATGGATCGTAAGAATGGATAATGAGCGGCAGAGTTTAAAGATAATGAGCAGCAGACACAGGACTCTGTGAGATTCGGAGACGATATATGGGGATGACGATCGGAAGATAGAGCAATCTAAGCCAGCACAGCCGATAGGGTTGTTCCAGTACTCAGGGGCCAGTAGGCCGGTTTCGACCAGCTACGCTATGTTTCGATAAGCTTGCTAATAGTAGTAATCCAGTAAGTTCCTTTTCTTAATTTGATGTGAGCGTTTAATTTAGCTGTCTTGCTTCTAAATTAAGAGTTCAGACGTGATTTTATAATAATATTGTTTTCGATTGTCTATTCCAGCTTCCTCCATTCATCTAAATCAACGCAGCTAGTAATAAGTAATTTCTATCCAGGTTCAACCAGACACGAATACATGTTGCAGTTTTGTTGATAAGATTCCTCCTAAACTAGATGACCATTCCTAAGACCATCATGCGTGTTAGGTTCGTTCTAGAGGTAAATTACTTTTCTATTAATCTCGGCATGTTAGATCTAAGAATAATAAGAGTACTACTTATACTACTACTATGTCGGAACTCCCCTCCCCTTCTTCAGAGCGTGTAATGAAGCTCCCTTTGTTTTGCTCTACTATTTGTTACATTGACCTCTACAGCCCTTTAAGATAATCTTTTAATTTGTTACCTCTCAGGACCATAGTATACCTTACAAGACATTTCTTTAACTCCTCGTTACAGTTAGGTTACAACAACACATAGAAGAAAGGAAACAGAGAGAAGAATACGGCAGTCATCTATGGATTCTCTCAAAAGACTAACAGAAGGAACAACCCAGTTTGATCTTCCTGAACTATGCATCTTATACTGGTATAGTATTGTTATCTATTTTTACCTATTGTTACCTTTTTATCCGTGCTAGTTAATCAGGTTTTTGGGTACTGGGCCATCCTGGTTAGCCTGCTATGGGCCGTTCCCCTGGCTTATGCAGGTGAATTTATAATAATATTGTTTTCAATTGTCTATTCCAGTTTCCTCCATTCATCTAAATCAATGCAGCTAGTAATAAGTAATTTCTATCCAGGTTCAACCAGACACGAATACATGTTGCAGTTTTGTTGATAAGATTCCTCCTAAACTAGATGACCATTCCTAAAACCATCATGCGTGTTAGGTTCGTTCTAGAGGTAGATTACTTTTTCTATTAATCTCAGCATGTTAGATCTAGGAATAATAAGAGTACTACTACTACTATGTCGGAACTCCCCTCCCCTTCTTCAGAGCGTGTAAGGAAGCTCCCTTTGTCTTGCTCTACTATTTGTTACATTGACCTCTACAGCCCTTTAAGATAATCTTTTAACTTGTTACCTCTGAGGACCATAGTATACCATACAATACATTTCTTTAACTCCTCGTTACAGTTAGGTTACAACAACACATAGAAGAAAGGAAACAGAGAGAAGAATACGGCAGTCATCTATGGACTCTTTCAAAAGACTAACAGAAGGGGCAACCCAGTTTGATCTTTCTAAACTATACATTTTATACTGGTATAGTATTGTTATCTATTTTTACCTATTGTTACCTTTTTATCCGTGCTAGTTAATCAGGTTTTTGGGTACTGGGCCATCCTGGTTAGCCTGCTATGGGCCGTTCCCCTGGCTTATGCAGGTGAATTTATAATAATATTGTTTTCAATTGTCTATTCCAGTTTCCTCCATTCATCTAAATCAATGCAGCTAGTAATAAGTAATTTCTATCCAGGTTCAACCAGACACGAATACATGTTGCAGTTTTGTTGATAAGATTCCTCCTAAACTAGATGACCATTCCTAAAACCATCATGCGTGTTAGGTTCGTTCTAGAGGTAGATTACTTTTTCTATTAATCTCAGCATGTTAGATCTAGGAATAATAAGAGTACTACTACTACTATGTCGGAACTCCCCTCCCCTTCTTCAGAGCGTGTAATGAAGCTCCCTTTGTCTTGCTGTACTATTTGTTACATTGACCTCTACCGCCCTTTAAGATAATCTTTTAACGTGTTACCTCTCAGGACCATAGTATACCATACAAGACATTTCTTTAACTCCACGTTACAGTTAGGTTACAACAACACATAGAAGAAAGGAAACAGAGAGAAGAATACGGCAGTCATCTATGGATTCTCTCAAAAGACTAACTAAGACTAACTAAGACTAAGGGGCAACCCAGTTTGATCTTTCTGGACTATGCATCTTAAATACTGGTATAGTATTGTTAGCTATTTATTACCTATTGTTACCTTTTTATCTTTGCTAGTTAATCAAGTTTTTGGCTACTGGGCCATCCTGGTTACCCTGCTATGGGCCGTTACCCTGGCTTATGCAGGTCTTATTAACCCATATATAAATATATATTATATACAATTGAGTGGAGTTGGGTTAGAAACATATAAGAGATACGATGATTTAACTTGTAGAAGCTTTCAATAAACATGTGTTAATCGTCGTCAGCTGAATGTGATGTGGTGGACAATGCTTATATGTGATTGAGTGGCGTCAGGGATGGAGGGTGGGAGGGGTGTGGGTGAGAAAGTGAAAATTACAGTACAATGTCAATAAAAATTTAGTCTTCTGTTGAGGTTGAGAAGGAAATGCCAGATGGTCTGGACTTTAAGGATTTGGCAATTTTAGGAAGAATGGGGTCCCAGAGAGAACTACATTTGGGTGCGCGGTCTGTTCTGTTCATGGCTGGTTGTCGTATTTGTATAGCTGCATGTTCTGTGAGGTCAAGTTGGGAGCGTGAGGTGAGGGATTTGAGGACTTCGATGTTGTTCCAGGAGATGGTGTGGCCGGTGGTCAGGGCATGATGTGCAGGGGCTGATTTGATTCTGTCTGTGGATTCGTCGATGGCGTTGTTGAGTCTGTAACATCGTTCGTGTTCTTTCATGCGGTGGACCAAGGGTCTGTAGGTCTGTCCGGCGTATTTGGAGGGACACTGTGAGCAGGAAATTTCGTAGATGGTGTTGGGAGTGAGGTGAGTAGGGGGTGTGGTCTTCGTTTTGGTGAGGAGGTTGCGGAGGGAGGTAGCAGAGGAGTGGGTGACTTTGATGTCGTGTTGTCCGAGTATCTTGGAGATGGGTTTCGATAGGGAGGGATGGAAAGGAAGAGAAACACTAAGGGCATGTTCACGGGTCTGTCAGTTGAATGAGGCTAGGGATTAGTGGCGAGAGGGGTTGGTGAATTTCCGTTGTACTTCGTCCATGATGGTAGTGATGCGGTGAGGAGGGAAGCCGTTCTGGAGGCAAACGTGTCGTACTGTCTGGAATTCGTCGTCAAGGTGTTGGGGTGAGCAGATGTTGTGGGCTCTTCTGGTCAGTGATCGGATGACTGCGTTCTTAGATGAGTTGGTGGTGCAGGAGGAGTACTTGGTGTAGAGGTTGGTGTGGGTGGGTTTTCTGTAGACTGATGTGGATTTGTCAGGGTGGATGAGAACGTCAAGGAAGGGTATAGTTCCGTCTGTAGAGGGATGTTCTTGGGTAAAGTTGAGGTCTTCAGCTAAGGGAGTTAAGGAATGTAAGGAAGGATTCTGCGTGGTTTCTGTCTCTGAAAGATCCAAGGCCGTCGTCAAAAAAATGGGAGTAAGTGTTCGGAGGGTCAGGACATGAGGATAAATCTAAGGTCTCGATTTCAGCAAGGCGGATTTCAGCTAGTTCAACAATGAGGGGGGATCCCATTGTACCACCTTCGTCTTGGGAGTAGAAGGAGCAGTTGAATTCAAGGTATGAGTTGTCAAGGCAAAAGTTGATAAGGGAGCCTATGGTGGTGGTGGTGACATTGAGGGGAAGACGAGAGGGGTTCTGTTCAAAGGAGGAGATGACAGTTTTGAGGGCTACTAGGCGCATGTCACAGGAGGTGTACAAGGATTGGACGTCTAAGGAGGCGTGGTAGTGGAAGGATGGATTGAGAGAGGAGTCGAAGCGGTGTTTGAAGTCGGAAGAGTCTTTGAGGCGTAAGGGGTTCTGGGCTAGGGGTTTGAGAAAAGAAGCGAGGACTTTGTGGAGGGCTTGTAGGGGGGTGTTGTAGAAGCTTACTACGGGACGGATAGGTGCGCCGGGTTTGTGTATCTTAGGTTGTCTGTAAAGTTGAGGCCATCTAGGATGTAGGTTGCGCATCTTGTGGTATAGGTCGGTCGTGATCTTCTTGTCGGTGTGTAGTTTCTTGAGGACTTTCTGTAGTTTAGTGGTATATATATACATATTATGTCGGAACAAAGTCCGATCTACTTCAGACAACCCCCTCCATATATCCTTGTCCCGTATCAGGGTTCGCAGTTCCTCTTTAGAGTTAGTCCCATGAACATCCTTCAGTGACATATACAAGTAGCTTTGTATTGGTCGGCCTTGCTGTTCTCTATCATGCATAGGTTCCCATAAGACCAAATCACCGATAAGTAGCTCAGGACGTCTGATGCAGTGTCCCACCAATTTTAATTTCCAGTTTCCTAACTTGTTTGACAGACCTTGTCCTTCCATGAGATACCCAGCACCATACGCAGCATCTTTGTGTATGTCCCGTCCAAACGTTTCTCTTGAGCCTTTGTCAGTGTCCAGGTTTCTGATCCGTAGAGTAGTACTGACTCACAAGCCTCTATGAGCAATTTAGACTCTTTAAGAGTTTGGATTTACAGATATCCTTCAGTCTATAGTTGAACATCGTAGTTCCTTATTCTCAATTAATGTCACATATCTACGAGGAGTTGTACAGTGAGCTATGTTGTGACGTCACCAGGCCATGTTGTGACGTCATCAGGCCATGTTGTGACGTACAACATCGTAGTTCCTTATTCTCAATTAATGTCACATATCTACGAGGAGTTGTACAGTGAGCTATGTTGTGACGTCATCAGGCCATGTTGTGACGTCATCAGGCCATGTTGTGACGTCATCAGGCCATGTTGTGACGTACAACATCGTAGTTCCTTATTCTCAATTAATGTCACATATCTACGAGGATTCCTGCTAATACCGTGTTGTTACTTGCTATTGTCGGTACCAGCTTGATCGGGCGCCAAGAATAATTGATTCTCCTTCGTCAGCCGAGACGGTTAGTTCAGTTACAACGTCTGCATAGAGTAGTAGATATATATTCCAATTTGGGAAAATGGAGTCCTTTATAATAATAATTATCCTAATCCCAGGTGGAGTGTAACAGTATAGGAGGATCTAAGAACACGCTAAATCATATTACAACACTGATGGAGAGTAACTGAAGACCCCGTGTCTAACGAAATGTGAATTAACACACTGCCTTGGTACCCTCTAGTCGGCTGTGTTTTCGGGCTACCTGGTGTTCACTACCTGGAGTTGGTCACCCCCAGGACTGGAAATACGTCACCAGGCAAGTGAAACAGGGTGGTAAGGGGACGACAGTCCACACCTAGCTAGTATCTTATCTTTTTGAACCCCACAAAGTGAAAATTACCCATGTATTATGGAAATATAATCATTTAGGAGATACGATATACTTATGTGTACTGCAAGCAAGCGAAAAAAAGTTCCAGTTGTGACAGCTAAGTCCACTCTATTGGCCAGGACCGTCAGGTGGCACCCAGGAGTGCCAATCCCCTCCGGTGCATCCTCGGTACAGACTGGGTCCCTTGTCTAGGTGGTTTCACATATGCGTAAATATTCTTAATTTAAACGATTGCGTAACTGGCTCAATGTACAGTCGGGCCTACAAAAGCTTACGCGACCTGGTCTTTATGATCGTCCAGTAGTAAGCGATTGTAGCTGTTGTGACGAGGGGCTTAAAAATCGAACCTCGGAAACAAAGGGCCGTTCTTTAAACTCGGAATTGTGGTCAGCTCAGATTGCGCCTGTCATGCACCTACAATATACATGATTCATAAGAATAAAATAAAGTAGGTAAGGGTGGCATAAAATAAAAGTTATGTGGTAGTATAGGACTACCTTCCATATTAAGTAGTTTCATTCAAAAATATTGGATATTTGACCAATTTATGGGCCAAACTCGATCAAAATTTGGTGCGTATGCCCAAATAGGGTCCTTGGTTGTGCTCATAACTCAGTCATTTTTTGTCCATCTTGATGAAAATTCATATACGAGTTCAGGGAATCACTAGCCTACAAGGTAGATTACCTAAAATCTGGATTTGGCATGTTCAGGGTATTTGGCTAAATTGGGCCTAATTTGGTTGGGGGGGGGGGAGGGGGGAAAAACTAAAATAGGGCGTGGCTGGCCCCGCGGGCACCGTTTGCGGTTGGGTCCGGGACCCCCTCAAAAGTTCGGTCACTAGGTCTATAGTTAGTGGTCAACTGCTATCTCGAAACCAAGTTTCACAACAATATCAGGGTGAACCCCCCCCTTAAGTTGAAGCGTTGAATGCGGAAAGGAGGTCGAAGACCAGACATATGAATTGATAAATGTTGTATCATAGAGCAAGACTTGACATTCATTTTTGTAACTATATTTACACGTTTGCCAATTTACAAGTAGTTTTCAATTCGTTACGTTATTAAATTGGTTTTAAGATATTGTTTTCAGACCCAGGACTTCCTCCACCATTCGTTGACGGCCAACTGTTAGTTAAAGATCGAGACACTCCATTCGCCTACACCGTAGTTAGAGAAAGACTTTGAAAGGTGATTGCCTTAAGACTTTCATAAGACTTTTGCGACTAAGATATGTAATTAGTGTATTTAAAAAAATTACTTCCATTGTTATATAAAACTTACTTCCATTGTTTATGCTGAAATGGTAATAGTCTACAGTATGTATCGGCAGTCAGAGCGGATTTCTACTTTAAGGGCCAAAACGATCAAGTAACCTCTGGGCTGCCGATACAGTCTGGCTGATTAGCTCATCAGTTCTTATGAGTTCAGAATGTGTTTTTGTTGGTTACTATTCTGTCCGTCCAATATCCTCTCCGCTTGTCTTCTTCTTTTTTTCTTCTATATGTCAGTTGTGACGGAATTGTAAGAAACAAAATGCTTATGATTATTTACTGATATGTTGATTTCTTGTTATTGTTTGCATTCAATTTTGTTAGAACGGCCCATACATTAATGTGGCTCTTGCTATGTGTTGGTTCAGCCGAATTGATTATTTATGTGAAATCAGTTTTTTTTTTCTCTTTTAGTTATAGTTTTCATCCGGCCAAAACATTAAGCAAACTTATATTGCAGTACCATTTATCAATTAGTATATAAAATATGTCATTGTAATTTTGCCATGGCCTGACATGTAAACGTTGATTTATTATTTATAATATTGAATATCCAAATAATTAAAAAAGTAATCATTTTAAGTCAGGTTTGTGTTATTAAATATATACCTATTAGTCGATTTATATCTTACTCTACATTGTTGATATCATTTGTTTATCCCACCAAACTTGAAAGTCTGAATTATAATCCATTATACCGCAACAAATAAAATAAAACTGGATGAAGATTAAATTCCAACAAAACTATAATTTCCCTTTAAAACCAAGTTTTAAGACGCTCCAATACTTAATAGTGAGTTCAGAACTTCTGAGACGGACTCTTCTTATATAATAATCATAATAAATTGAAATTTAATGGACACCGCTTTAAGATAATTTATATCAGCAGTGTTTGAACTTAGTCATCCAGAAAGGCTATCAAGAATACTGAGCTAAAAAAATAAATTAATGCTTGAAAATATATCGGTCAATATATAACCGGGGCTCCTGTTTAATGTTCTAGCCAATTCAAAGAAGCTCCTAAAATTAGTAATATCTTGGAGGAAATAAAGCATAAATATCATGACATGGGAGAGGTGTTATTGCTCGGTACTTGCAACTAACACGTCCTGTCTAATAATGGTACGTGGTTAATAACCATGTTGTTTAAGTTCTGATGATTTTGAGAAAACCCACCGCCCTTGGATGACATACTCTTTCACGCAAGGTATAAGCCATCAGAAAATTCGGAAAAACCGTCTTTTTTGTTTTTTATTTAAGTGTTTTTGTGTTTATTTACCTTATCAGGACGGTTATTTGACCAGCATTGCTGGACACAGTAAACCATTCCAAAGAGATTACTTTTACCACCTACATAATATATGACATCCATATTTTGTATGAAGTGATAACGCAATATAGTCCTATATAATAGAACAGTGGATTAAACCAAAAACACAGGTTTTAAAGTTTGATCAGTTAAATTCAGCATAATATTCTAGATGGAGTTTTAAAATCAGCTTCAACGAATGAGTAAAAACAAACTGTTACTACACCATATTATGCATTATTAGACTTTCAAATCCACTGTCGGAAAGATAACAGGGGCGCAGAAATAAGATCGAAGCAAAAGTCAAAATCAGCGAAAAATGTTGGGCAAGAATTAGAATGCAGAGGTAAACCAGAATAAATAAAAAACTTGCGGTGTGTATAGCAGCAGAAAAAAACGAAGCCAGAATACATTTCCAAATCAGCAGTTGATAGATTTTCAAACAAGTCACTTCGGGCAAATCACGGCAGTTAAAGCAATCTTTAAATACTAACGTGTTGTTTCCGCTTCGCAGCTTAGTAATTATAATTAAGAATCCGTAAGAATCAGGTTCTTATGTAATTAATTTTAAAGCAAGCTTTCTAGTATGGTGTGGTTAGCATGTCGCAGGCAACGCCGTACTAATGCTTCAACAGACTTTATACAAGTGCAAGCAACGTAGGCAAAATATTCATTGCTAGGTTTGGGAAATCAGGCATAAGAATCAGATCCAAATTAAAATGATTTTCTACATAAATCATTGCTGGCTGCATGATATTCTATTGCTACTTTAAAAGGTAAAACACCTTCTACACGTGTTACTTCTCAGATAAGTGATCATCCTGCCAAACATTCAATGTCACAGCCAAGTTCTACAAGTGACCCAAAAATCATTGTTTAACTTTAAATGCATTTGTGCCATCGTTGGTTGAATTGAAAATTTAAAAAAACCAGCCGAAAAAATTACGCGTGATTGCCTATGTGTTCAATAGAAAGATTTCGTCCAACTCTTAGATACAGGGTAAGTATACCTTTTCAATTTATTATCATTAGCATCTTGTATCGGACGATTTGTACAATCGTCAATTTTACTGATTTTCAACCTTTCAATCAACACGATGACACATTATCCTAAAAAACAGAGTACATGATGCGCGCAGCCATGCTCAATTACTCAGAACCGTCTAGAACCTTTAGAACCTTCTAGAACTTCTAGAACTTCTAAATGCTTCTATTAACCCCACATCTAAAGCCTGCCTGCCTCAATCCCAAACACGGCCCTCATCACCTCCTTACCGAGGTCGTGCTCATGTTAAGGGCGTGAGTCGGAGCACTGCACGTGCGTACCCGGAGTCTGCCTCGGGGTTCCAGGATCCGAACTCGAGTGATCGTTTCTAGACTTTTGTTCCGTTTAAAGTTTTAGAAATGCCAGTCCAGAGAAGTAACTCCATGGCAGGGAGCACAAAGTTGGGGGTCTTGTTCAGATCTCCTAGGAGGATCAGAGGTTGGTCAGACCGCTGATACCTCGGGGACCTCAGGGCGCTGACATGTCGTCCTCATCCAGTCACAGAGGGTTTCCAGTGTCTCTGGATTACTGGACTAGGCTCAGTCTTGGTTTGTTCCTCATCAACTTCAGATACAAATTATCAGCTGTTATCGTAAGTCCCCGCGGGGTCATCGGATATACTGCTGGCAGGGTGGATGCTTCTAAAATCTGGAGTCTCTTCTATCGTTGGATCAATGATAGTCCGTCTCGGGAGTTTGCTCTAATATTTCTTTGGCTCGTATTTCTCCTCAAGTTCGATGGGCTCTGGATCTTCTCCTCATTGCGCCCTCCACATCCTCCTGCCAATTCTATTGTTATTCCCAGGTTCCTCGCTCTCTCATGTAACATGTCCAGGGATATGTCTCGACCATCAGTCTCCACCTGGTCCTCACGGTCTGTCTTCGTTTCAAAACTGTGAAATATCTCATCACAGGAGGAAGTTGAGTTGATCCACTCTCTACATTTCTCGTTCACCTCCACTACCTCACTTGACAGCAGTGGACAGTTCTCTTCTTCTTCAGGTGGGGTGAACATTGGACCTGAGGAGATTAATTCAGGTTCTATTTCATCGTGACCAGTTGTAAGGTACTGTGATCCATCTACCATTATCTGACTATCATCAACAGTAACGTCGCTCTGTATGTCCATTTTGACAGAAGTTTTGTTTGGGTTCACCGAGTCAAGTTCGTGGTGATGATGTCGTGATTCAGGTAACATATTCTCTTCCTCGGCTTCATTTTGCAAGATCTCGTCTGCAAGAGGCTCACCAAATCCTGATAAATCGTATGTTTCATTTTGTGTGATCATCTGAGTAGAAGGATCTCCTTCTGTCGGAGAATCAAATTCAGCTTCGTCAGTTGAACCATGAATGGGAGAGTCAATAGGTTCGCAAACAACGATATTAGCAGCTTCATGAATTGAAACCTGGGCTAAAGAATCAGCTGCTGAATTACATAAAACTTCGTCTGATTCTACCTGGGCACACTCGACAGCTGAATCAAGATCTTTTTGGTTACTATGGTTAATATTATCTTCTTGGGTTACGTTCGACAAAACTACATTTGTTAGTTCGCGAGCAATTTTGGTATCAGGCGATTGAGAATTTCTAGTATCTCGTAAGTCCATTTCAGTTTCAACTTCATCACAATTTTCAATTTCATCATCGAACAATCCTTTTTCCAATCGACTTGTTTCCACGCCCTGATCAAAATATGTAGTTGAACTTTCAAAGAGTTCCTCTTCAACACTGCCATCTGAAACTTCACTTTGAATTTGCTCAGTTCCACAGTCGTCCATGGTTGAACATGGTCTTGTTTCCGTAGCAACAGAAGTGCACGTGACATTAACAAGAAACTCAGAAGCCCGCTCTCTAAATGCTTTATACTCGTCCTCCTCTTGATTATCCGAACCTTTCGCCTCATCATCTAACCCTATCACCCCAGTTTCAATTGGTTCTGGAATCTCGGAGATCTCAGACGGTTCTGTTGGATCTTGAGACGGAGTCTCCGTGTCTCTGTTCCTGTGAAGTTGCTGTTCAATGTACTGAAGCAAATCACTGTCCAATGAGATAGTTTTATCTTTTTCCTCATCCAGGGAAACCGCAATTTCTTGAAGTATTTCATCAGTCACCATATCTCCTGATCCATCCGAACCGTTGAAAAAATCTTCCAACTGTTTTATCTGATCCTCCGACTCATCATTATTTTGCAAACTTACATCACCTTGACCATCTACTTCATGTGAATGGATCTCTGCGACATCATCAACCACTATTTCAATATCCTCTAATGGTGTGTTGTCATCGGTCAAAGACTTTGACTTTATTTCACAGCCTTCTGACGCAACTGTCTCCTTCATGAGCCTCGTATCATCAATAAACTCAATGACGATAGAGGGAGACTCTCTGACCAGGACAGGAGAAAACACGTCATGATCATCTGGCAGATAGTCGGACAGTGCTCCATCCCTGCTGGGGTATCCACCTCCACTGTTGCCATGGTTACTACCACCTCCACTGTTGCCATGGTTACTACTACCTCCACTGTTGCCATGGTTACTACCACCTCCACTGGTCTTGAGTAGACCCTGGATATTACACGGACCCTCACTATCTGTGTCAGAGGAATGCTCACTGGAGGTCAGACTCTGCAGCTTCCTATCTAAAGTCTCTGAAGTAAACACTCGCGGGGGAGGAGGATCCATTTGGTCCGGGGAGCTCCCTTCAGAAGATACGAACATTCTCCGTCTTACAGCAGCCAGCTCCGTGTCTATCTTGCCGACCAGGCTGCAGGCGAGACAGGTGAAGCAACCAGATTGTGGGGGAGGACTGGGAGGAGGGACCTCCTCGTTAGGGTCAGGGTTACCTAGGTTACTGGAACTCATGTCCAAACTGTCCAGGTTACCAAGGCTCTTGTAACTCATGTCATTGTAAGTTCTTCTAACTAGTGTGTTAAAAATATGTAAGTAAAATTATTTGATAGAACAATTATATATTTAAATCTAGTATATCCGACCTTAAAGTAATTAAAAAACAATTAGTTGATAGAACAATTTTTTTTTACGGCAGAGTCTAACTCTACCGACATCAGTGGTAAATAAATTAGTGGAGGCTTTAAGCACCGAAGGTCACTGCTTATCTTTGGATTTGAGAGCGACCTGTGCTTGAAACCAATTGAACCATTACCATCCACTACGCGTCAATATGCAATATAAAAAATACCTAAACAAATATAAAAATGCTTCAACAAGCAAAGTTTCATCCATAAAAACCTTTTGCAATTTAATTCAAAAATAGTAGCGCAGTCAAACAAAAAATAAAATCTTTCAAAATTGCTTTCAATAGATATAAAAATAGTAAAGCTGTTGAGAAAAATAAAGCTTTAACGTTATATTTGACGTAAGAACTGTCTCATGATTCTGACAATTGATCAAAAATAACACTCAAAATAATCCATCCTCTGATTGAACGAGTTGTTCACGTAATGGCCGGTTATTAAAGACCATTATAACCTTTCACTGTCGCGAAAAAACTGACCTGTAATAAAATACAGAAATAAAATGATCACCGCGGGTTCTAGAGAACCGCAAGCGATCTAGCAAGCGGTATAATTTGACCAAATAAGGACATCCCAGCCGGCAAAGTTTTGCTCGATCACGCAATGCACTCAGCTTTACAATAGTTCTCGCAAAATAGAAAGATAAGGTGGTAGTGGTAACTATGGTAACTATGGTAACTATGGTAACTATGGTAACTATGGTAACAATGGTAACAATGGTAACTATGGTAACTATGGTAACTATGGTAACTATGGTAACTATGGTAACTAAGGTAACTATGGTAACTATGGTAACTATGGTAACTATGGTAACTATGGTAACTATGGTAACTATGGTAACTATGGTAACTATGGTAACTATGGTAACTATGGTAACTATGGTAACTATGGTAACTATGGTAACTATGGTAACTATGGTAACTATGGTAACTATGGTGACTATGGTAACTATGGTAACTATGGTAACTATGGTAACTATGGTAACTATGGTGACTATGGTAACTATGGTAACTATGGTAACTATGGTAAATATGGTAAATATGGTAACTATGGTAACTATGGTAACTATGGTAACTATGGTAACTATGGTAACTATGGTAACTATGGTAACTATGGTAACTATGGTAACTATGGTAACTATGGTAATTATGGTAACTATGGTAACTATGGTAAATATGGTAACTATGGTAACTATGGTAACTATGGTAACTATGGTAACTATGGTAACTATGGTAACTATGGTAACTATGGTAAATATGGTAAATATGGTAAATATGGTAACTATGGTAACTATGGTAACTATGATAACTATGGTAACTCCAGCAGGGATGGAGCTCTGCAGTTGTTGACACTCCCTGCTGAGTGTTCAGGTTTTATTATAAATGTGTTCATTGCGAATGAGGGTTTTCTTTGTTATATATTACAAGTTATATATTATAAGTTACGAAGCAGGAGATTAAAAATGGCGGGACACTGCATCAGACATCCTAAACTGCTGACCAGCGATTTAGTCAGGTTACCAGGTTACCAGGTTAACAAGTTACCAGGTTACCAGGTTACCAGGTTACCAGGTTACCAGGTTAACAAGTTACCAGGTTATCAGGTTACCAGGTTACCAGGTTACCAGGTTACCAGGTTACCAGGTTACCAGGTTAACAAGTTACCAGGTTACCAGGTTACCAGGTTAACAAGTTACCAGGTTACCAGGTTACCAGGTTACCAGGTTAACAAGTTACCAGGTTACCAGGTTACCAGGTTACCAGGTTACCAGGTTACCAGGTTACCAGGTTACCAGGTTAACAAGTTACCAGGTTACCAGGTTACCAGGTTACCAGGTTACCAGGTTACCAGGTTACCAGGTTACCAGGTTACCAGGTTACCAGGTTACCAGGTTACCAGGTTACCAGGTTACCAGGTTACCAGGTTATCAGGTTACCAGGTTACCAGGTTACCAGGTTACCAGGTTACTAGATTACCATATGAACTATGAAGTGGTAGTATCGTTATATTTAGAAAAAAATATGGTGCAAGTAATCCCTAAAATATTCTTTTAACAAGAATTGCGCCCGTTGTTTCGTTTTGGCGGACGCTAGGTTTCCATTTCACATTTACTATAAACTTAAGTATAACATATAAGCTCCAATCAGCTCACTTCAATCTTCATGATAATAATATTGATAAATTGTGCATTAAGTACAGGAAACACTTGAAATTCAATCCAATTGCCAAAGAACTTAACTTGTAAAGC
Organism: Bolinopsis microptera; assembly: GCF_026151205.1. Taxonomy (NCBI): domain Eukaryota; kingdom Metazoa; phylum Ctenophora; class Tentaculata; order Lobata; family Bolinopsidae; genus Bolinopsis; species Bolinopsis microptera. The sequence goes on along the minus strand of NC_087080.1, from coordinate 1,368,512 downwards.
AAATAACTTAAATTGTAAGCAAAGGTAAACTATACTCGTGTACACATCAATACATATAGATATCACCGCAGCCTTGAGGGCAGTACTAAATATTGCACGCGCGTGCGCGTGCAATATTTTATATCTCCACGAGGGCGCCAGCCCGAGGCGGAGATATTTTCGTATAGCACGGAGGGCCCAACGGGCCCGAGTGCTATACGATAGTTCCGCCCTCATGGCGAGGAATGATATCGTGTATATCCATGAGCGGGCGCTTCTCAAGTGTAGTTGTAATGCCACTAATTAGATGATCATTTACTAAGTTTTATAAATGCAAATATATCAACAATGTAATATATCCACAAGTGGGCGTTTATCACGAAGCTTCAGTTTCCAACAATCACAGCAAATTAATGTACAAGATTTCAGAAATTTTACGAGAAAATCATGTTGCTTTTAGTTTAAGATGTAGAACAGGCCAAAATGACTGACTATAGAACGAAAAACCGGCCGCTATCAAACAATGTTTCAGCTCATTGTTTCATGTACATATAATTTTATTGTAAACGATCAAAATATAGGCCCTCTCTCCCTCTCTCCCTCATCTCCTTATCTCCTTCTCACCCTCTCTCACTCTCTCACTCTCGCCCTATCTTCCTTTCTCCTTCTCCCACTCTCCTTACCTCCCTCTCTCCCTCTATCACTCTCTCTTTATCTCCCTCTCTCCTCATCTCCCTCTCTCCTCCTCTCCCTCTCTCCTCCTCTCCCTCTCTCCTCCTCTCCCTCTCTTTCTCTCCCTCTCTACTTCTCTACCTCTCTCCCTCCCTGGAACCAGAACAAGCACCGCCAGTCGCCACAGAGCAGCTGCTACTACCACGTGAGTTGTCATTATCAGTTACCAGGGTAACCAGTGTTACCCGGGTAACCAGTTACTAGAGTTTCTGTAGCAGCTACTGAGTGACTGGACAATCAAAAGTAGTAACCCAGAGAGCTCGAGATCACAGTCTGATCATGGACATTGAATATGAAAGTTAAAGATCAAATTTATAACATCAATTTAAATGGCAGTTTCAAAACAAAAACAGGGCAAAATATCTTTCGGGAACACAATAGAATAACACGTAAAATGTCGGCCTAAATTTCAAGGTTTATCAACTGAAATAGTGAACTGAAAATGGTAAACACAAAACAATTATCGATACTGAAAAATATCACCGGCTTAGACTTAACGTCTCCACGAATTTGGTAACCATAGTAACAGTGTGTCACGTGTTAATTATGAGCCAATCATGGCAACCTGCGTGATATAAGGTGATCAGCTCAGAGTTCAGAGTTGATACATTCTTTACATCCACATATTGCCGTGGGAACTATTAAAGTGTACTGTGTAGTGTGTAAGTGTGGATCAATAACACTGTTCAGTGTTCAAATTTCATGTCATCTGCTCACGAGATGTATCATCAGCCCTACCGGACAAAAAAATATATCGCTACTGGACAAATTTCATGTGGGCTATATTGGCTGTATTTTTACTTGTCACGTTAAGTGTCGTCTGCTCGCGTGCTGTATTTTAAGCGGGCTGGACGCGCACTGTGTCTTGTAACATCGGGCTGCGAGTGCTCAGATGACAAAATATAGCCCGCTGGTGGATATACTACGCGTGCCACGGACAAATTGGGCTTATAACCTAATATTATACATTACATCGTATACAGTAAAACACAGTTGCGCCGCGCATTCATAGATCACAGGCTATCTATACATCCGAGCGTGCTAAATCACTCTACAGTCGATCTTCGAGATTGTTCTAAAAGGACTCCCAACAGTTGTAATCAACTTCAATCGATGTATTTTCGGACGTTGATTCCGAATCGCCCCCCATGACATAAGGGTAAAATGCTCCCCTGACGAGATATTGGCGAAAAACTGTCTCGATCACGTGATATGACCGTATAAGGAAGTTAGTTTAATTTCTCGTTAGGGTTAGGGTTTCAGCATATGCTCTTGCTGAGGATTGGGTTAGGGTTAGGGTCGGGATCAGATTAGAGGGTTAGGGTTTCGAATAGTCGTACAGGACCAGCTAGAGAACGGGTTGAAAAAGTCACGTGACAGTCGAGTGTAGAGTGATTAATCATCATCCCTATACATCACATCTCCGCAAGCAATCCTCGCACGCGCGCAACTTTTTCGTTGCATGGTAACATACGGAAGTACCCACGACATGTTCAAACCCACCTACTGCAATCTCCAAAATCCACGATTTTCTGCAAAAACGTCCATTCATAACCTTTCACTATTGCCTTTTTTCAAAAGGGTGAAAAGGAAAAAATTACTGGCCGATTTAAAGGAATGAGATTAACAACGCAAATAACTGTAAAGGTTTATGTAAAGACATTTCAAACTAATTCCATTCTTCTGTCCACAATTGTTGTAGACTAGATGTGGATCGAGAGCACCATTTGCACAGACTGATGTTGTCATGGTTACTACTACTACTACTACTACCATTTTCACAGACTGATTATGCTAAATTAATGTGGACCTTCGTTGAGACGTGGCTCACGTTACAAATCAAGAATAACGTACACATTAAATAGCTAATTAGGGGGGGGGGGGGTAAACTTAACTATTAGTCACCATGATTGGGGGGTAAACTTAACTATTAGTCACCATGATTTGGGGGTAAACTTAACTATTAGTCACCATGATTGGGGGGTAAACTTAACTATTAGTCACCATGATTGGGGGGTAAACTTAACTATTAGTCACCATGATTGGGGGGTAAACTTAACTATTAGTCACCATGATTGGGGGGTAAACTTAACTATTAGTCACCATGATTGGGGGGTAAACTTAACTATTAGTCACCATGATTGGGGGGTAAACTTAACTATTAGTCACCATGATTGGGGGATTGATTTAACTTATTTACCATATAATACTAATAATGATTAATCTAGACTATGGTAACTATGGTAACTATAATGGTAACTATGGTAACTATGATAACTCTACTTCTGCACATTTGTGGATGGTGATTGAATCACTATACACAGATACACTCGACTGTTACGTGATTTTTTTAACCCGTTCTCTAGCTAGCCCTGAACGACTATTCGAAGCCCTAACCCTCTAATCTGATCCAAACCCTAACCCTAACCCAATCCTTAACAAAAGCATATGCTGAAACTCTAACACTAACAGTTACCTTAACGATAAATTAAACCAACTTCCTTATACGGTCATATCACGTGATCGAGACAATTTTTCGCCAATATCTCGTCAGGGGAGCATTTTAACCCTATGTCATGGAGGGTGATTTGAAATAAGCGTCCGAAAATACATCGATTTATATCGGTTTCAAAAGATTTTAGAATAATTTCGAAGATCAAATATTCGATCTGTTCTATCAGAATGTGTCCTTGACCAAGGTACATGATTTACAAGCAGTTTGCAGTTCTGTGTAATCACCTCGCAATACATTTGGTAACGTGTTGCTATGGTAACATCTGGTAACGTGTTGCTATGGTAACATCTGGTAACGTGTTGTTATGGTAACATCTGGTAACGTGTTGCTATGGTAACATCTGGTAACGTGTTGCCATGGTAACATCTGGTAACGTGTTGCTATGGTAACATCTGGTAACGTGTTGCTATGGTAACATCTGGTAACGTGTTGCTATGGGAACATCTGGTAACGTGTTGCTATGGGTTAACATCTGGTAACGTTTTGCTATGGTAACATCTGGTATAACTATAAATTACTACATTAATTTTAGCCTCTCCCTAAAATTTGAAAAGGTTAATTTTTTCATTTCTAAACTGAAATTTTATATTTCGGATAGTCATTGTTCGAAGCTTTTGATTATCAAGAAAACAACAAAAATACAATTGAACAAAATTAAAATAACAAAATTTGATTCATACAACTGAAATAAGCTTAAGTAACATCCGCACTGTTCACAAACTAAACGAAGTAAAACTTATCACCACTAAAGTAGTTTAATGTAAAAGAGTATCAGAAATAAAAAAGTACACAATACCCCGCAATATTAACTTGCAGTGTTGCTGCTTACAGCTTTACACCGTCTTTCTCGGTACTAATTTCGAGTGATCCTATTGGCTAACATGAGTCACGTGGTCGTATTTCGAGTGTTCCTATTGGCTAACCAGAGCGTCACGTGCTCGTATTGGGTCGTATTGGGGCCCTCTGATTGGATGTATAGCGTGCTTTGAGATATACTGTTATATAATAATGTTGAACATGACTGGGAAAGGAGCTTTACAAACTCTTTTATATAAATGTCATTGCTTTTAGGCAGTTATTGGAGGTAACTTACCAGGTTTGAGGTTTACCGTAGGATTATATAATATATAAGTTATAAAATGTAATAAGTGAGGTTTAAAATTCATGTATGATGTAATTTTTTAAGTTTTTAGATTTAATAATTTTAAAACTTAAAAGCCTCACACTTGACTATCGCAAGACACATTAAATATCACAATTACAACACGTCTTCCTCTCAGTTACCATGACAACACTTAACAGTCAGATAATTAGATCTTAATAATCTCTAAAACTCCACCAATAATATCCATTCCTCAGTGTTATACATTAATGTTGTCACTGATGTTAGGGTCAGGGTCGGGGTCAGGGTCAGGGTCAGGGTCAGGGTCAGGGTCAGGGTCAGGGTCAGGGTCAGGGTCAGGGTCAGGGTCAGGGTCAGGGTCAGGGTCAGGGTCAGGGTCAGGGTCAGGGTCAGGGTCAGGGTCAGGGTCAGGGTCAGGGTCAGGGTCAGGGTCAGGGTCAGGGTCAGGGTCAGGGTCAGGGTCAGGGTCAGGGTCAGGGTCAGGGTCAGGGTCAGGGTCAGGGTCAGGGTCAGGGTCAGGGTCAGGGTCAGGGTCAGGGTCAGGGTCAGGGTCAGGGTCAGGGTCAGGGTCAGGGTCAGGGTCAGGGTCAGGGTCAGGGTCAGGGTCAGGGTCAGGGTCAGGGTCAGGGTCAGGGTCAGGGTCAGGGTCAGGGTCAGGGTCAGGGTCAGGGTCAGGGTCAGGGTCAGGGTCAGGGTCAGGGTCAGGGTCAGGGTCAGGGTCAGGGTCAGGGTCAGGGTCAGGGTCAGGGTCAGGGTCAGGGTCAGGGTCAGGGTCAGGGTCAGGGTCAGGGTCAGGGTCAGGGTCAGGGTCAGGGTCAGGGTCAGGGTCAGGGTCAGGGTCAGGGTCAGGGTCAGGGTCAGGGTCAGGGTCAGGGTCAGGGTCAGGGTCAGGGTCAGGGTCAGGGTCAGGGTCAGGGTCAGGGTCAGGGTCAGGGTCAGGGTCAGGGTCAGGGTCAGGGTCAGGGTCAGGGTCAGGGTCAGGGTCAGGGTCAGGGTCAGGGTCAGGGTCAGGGTCAGGGTCAGGGTCAGGGTCAGGGTCAGGGTCAGGGTCAGGGTCAGGGTCAGGGTCAGGGTCAGGGTCAGGGTCAGGGTCAGGGTCAGGGTCAGGGTCAGGGTCAGGGTCAGGGTCAGGGTCAGGGTCAGGGTCAGGGTCAGGGTCAGGGTCAGGGTCAGGGTCAGGGTCAGGGTCAGGGTCAGGGTCAGGGTCAGGGTCAGGGTCAGGGTCAGGGTCAGGGTCAGGGTCAGGGTCAGGGTCAGGGTCAGGGTCAGGGTCAGGGTCAGGGTCAGGGTCAGGGTCAGGGTCAGGGTCAGGGTCAGGGTCAGGGTCAGGGTCAGGGTCAGGGTCAGGGTCAGGGTCAGGGTCAGGGTCAGGGTCAGGGTCAGGGTCAGGGTCAGGGTCAGGGTCAGGGTCAGGGTCAGGGTCAGGGTCAGGGTCAGGGTCAGGGTCAGGGTCAGGGTCAGGGTCAGGGTCAGGGTCAGGGTCAGGGTCAGGGTCAGGGTCAGGGTCAGGGTCAGGGTCAGGGTCAGGGTCAGGGTCAGGGTCAGGGTCAGGGTCAGGGTCAGGGTCAGGGTCAGGGTCAGGGTCAGGGTCAGGGTCAGGGTCAGGGTCAGGGTCAGGGTCAGGGTCAGGGTCAGGGTCAGGGTCAGGGTCAGGGTCAGGGTCAGGGTCAGGGTCAGGGTCAGGGTCAGGGTCAGGGGGTCAATTGTCGGGGGTCAATTGTCATGGGGTCAATTGTCGTGGGATCAATATTCAATTGTCGAGGGATCAATTGTCGAGGGGTCAATTGTCGCCCACCCATTTATATTGCTATTTACCGATTGAGGGTTTTCAGACTAAGTTACTGTTGCCGATCCTGACGCTTACCAGTCTCCAAAACAAAGCCTAACAATCTCACTCCAGGATCCAAAACAAAGCCTAACGTTCTCGCTCCAAGTCCAGGATCCAAAACAAAGCCTAAAGATCTCACTCCTACTTAATACTTTAATACTTTAATAAGGCTAAAGACTTGACCACCCTCACAAAGTTTACCATTGAAATAAACCACCCCAATAACAATCTTGCTTGCCACAAAACGGGTTACATGAAAACAACAGAACTTTAAAAGTAACGACAATACTGCAACAGAAAACAATGGTTTTCTTCACTTCCCATTGTTATCTTTAAACTAATGTTCTTGGTTACTGAACTAAGCTTTTAAAGTTTGAGAGAACCCGCTGTGCTGTTGTTTTCTTGGTAAACACGGTTTACAGGGTCACTCAACAGAGAGATTTTAATGTCCCTTGCTCAGATATAACAGTTAACAGTCGTCACCAGGCCACTGGGCGGCGCTTTTAGCATTTCATTACCAGGTAACCAGGTAACCAGGTAACCAGGTAACCAGGTAACCAGGTAACCAGGTAACCAGGTAACCAGGTAACCAGGTAACCAGGTAACCAGGTAACCAGGTAACCAGGTAACCAGGTAACCAGGTAACCAGGTAACCAGGTAACCAGGTAACCAGGTAACCAGGTAACCAGGTAACCAGGTAACCAGGTAACCAGGTAACCAGGTAACCAGGTAACCAGGTAACCAGGTAACCAGGTAACCAGGTAACCAGGTAATCAGGTAACCAGGTAACCAGGTAACCAGGTAACCAGGTAACCAGGTTACCAGGTTACCGGGATTACCAGGTTACCAGGTTACCAGGTTACCGGGATACCAGGTTACCAGGTATAACAGTTAACAGTCGTCACCAGGCTCTCTTTTAGCATGTCATTCCGCCGCATCTTTATGTTTATCTGTTTTCCCAGGTTACTGATACTCCACAATTGTCAATTTTACTGTGGCTGTGTTTTCAAAAAGTCGTTTAGTTCCAACCACTTAAAAATATGAAGCAGGATGTTTTAATGAATAGCGGTTTTTGTGTTGTAGGTTTGTAACCTACCAGGACGCGCGCCGAGTTGGACTCGTCGACGGTCCAATTAACTAATTAAATATATGGAACAAATATTTTACGAGTATCACCCGTTAATTTTTGCGTTATTTCTTTAAATTTAATTATAACATAATATTATACTGTTCTCGAAAAAAAATTGGTGTGGTAACGATGCGCTTAACGGCTGATACTCGTAAAATATTTGTACCGTCGACGAGTCCAACTCGGCGCGCATCCTGTTAGGTTATAAACCTACAACAATGCGCTAAATGGTCACTGAACTTTCTGTGATTTGGGTTGGTCAACACAAAATTAAAACCCTATTAGTATTGTAAGCTCACAAGGTTATTTCAAACCTAATTTGCGTTTCTTCTTTCTGCAAATTACACCAAGAAGTTGGTCACTTAATTATTCAATAAGTTAATTGGTTAAATACCACGCCTCTGCTCTAATCCCACAGTGTATGTTATATTAGTAAACCTGCTGTCCAACTCCAACCTGAAATTGTGAAAACTAGAACTCAAATTGGTAGTTTACTTCACATAGCCATGAATCTACGCGTACTGCGTGACGCGGCGGTCGCGCGCTACTGCAAGTGAGATGGCTCTGGTTAGAGCAAGAAGTTTACGAGGCTAGTCTTTGCCTCTTTGGTAGTTTAATCTCTGTGATTACGGACGCGCACTTGTCATGGTGATGTAGTCCAGGGGGTGAAGACAATGTAATTATATGAATATTGAAGTTTACGGCATCCTGACTAAAACATAACTTGGGGTAATGTCAAGGAGGGAGAGTCTGGTTACCAAGTTACCAGGTTACCAGGTTACCTGGGGTTGTGGGGCTGTGATGTCGTGTCAAGGAGGGAGAGTCTGGCAGCGTAAAGAAAATTACCCTCTTATATAGTCTTAGTGGGTACTCCCGAGTGTAAAAACCACACTCACCTTGCCTGGCATACGAAATATCTTTTACTTTTGTCAACGCAAGGTGCGTACTCTTCTTTTGTACCTCACTATTTAAACAGGATTACGCTATCACTGATTAATTTGGTAGTCACAGATTACTGTTCACTTTGGTAGGACATAATTATAATGACTGTCCAGTGTCCACTAATAAACAGTCTCTCATCAGGCTTAAGTACAACAAATCATATAATAAACACGGAACATGGATTATTGAGTTTGCTTTTCCTAATCAAAATTCCGATAAAGTAATTTCTATAAATGCTCAAGTAACTTCTTGAGGCCTGTTACTTTTCCGGTTTTACGGTTCATTGAGTTTGCTTCATTTCTACACGACTAAAGCAGGCACCACTTGATCTCCTAGTGCTGTTCCACATGTATTTCAATTTACTCTTTTGAGTTTTGATAAGTTCTACACTATGAGCCGTAAAGATTATCTCGTCAGAGATAAACTTGTACTACACCTGTCCTAAATTTCATCTCAGAGAGCCGGTACTGGTTACCATGGTTACTAAACTGGTTACCATGGTTACTAAACTGGTTACTATAATATAAAATAAGGTACTAAACTTAAACTACCAGCGGAAAATAATCAATATGCTTGAATCCTGCTCACAGATATTTTATTAGCAAACCGTGGCTCGTCTCTCCGTAATGGGAGAGTCAGAGAGTGCTAATCAAGCAAACAATGAGTTACCGTGTAGTGTGCGTATTACAAATTCTCTTGCGATCAGTTTCATCCTGTTTTTAATTTTCATTTATACTTTCCGAGATCAATATTTTATTTTATGCTCTAAAATCTTATTTAGTCGGCCTCTGCGAATCATAAATTTGATATCTCAACGCTGTATTTAACTTATAATGAGATCTGCAGCCACCACCAGCTCATTTATATCCAGATAAGTTTTCCATGAGATTGCTCTCGCGATATAAAGCACATTTTAGCGCCATAACTTCTGTACCTTATCTGTCACCAGTGAGCTGATACCAGCAAGTACCTTATCTGTCACCAGTGAGCTGATACCAGCAAGTACCTTATCTGTCACCAGTGAGCTGATACCACCAAGTACCTTATCTGTCACCAGTGAGCTGATACCAGCAAGTACCTTATCTGTCACCAGTGAGCTGATACCACCAAGTACCTTATCTGTCACCAGTGAGCTGATACCAGCAAGTACCTTATCTGTCACCAGTGAGCTGATACCAGCAAGTACCTTATCTGTCACCAGTGAGCTGATACCACCAAGTACCTTATCTGTCACCAGTGAGCTGATACTAGCAAGTAGCTTATCTGTCACCAGTGAGCTGATACCAGCAAGTAGCTTATCTGTCACCAGTGAGCTGATACTAGCAAGTAGCTTATCTGTCACCAGTGAGCTGATACCAGCAAGTACCTTATCTGTCAGCAGTGAGCTGATACCAGCAAGTACCTTATCTGTCACCAGTGAGCTGATACCACCAAGTACCTTATCTGTCACCAGTGAGCTGATACCAGCAAGTACCTTATCTGTCACCAGTGAGCTGATACCACCAAGTACCTTATCTGTCACCAGTGAGCTGATACCACCAAGTACCTTATCTGTCACCAGTGAGCTGATACCAGCAAGTACCTTATCTGTCACCAGTGAGCTGATACCAGCAAGTACCTTATCTGTCACCAGTGAGCTGATACCAGCAAGTACCTTATCTGTCACCAGTGAGCTGATACCAGCAAGTACCTTATCTGTCACCAGTGAGCTGATACCAGCAAGTACCTTATCTGTCACCAGTGAGCTGATACCAGCAAGTACCTTATCTGTCACCAGTGAGCTGATACCACCAAGTACCTTATCTGTCACCAGTGAGCTGATACCACCAAGTACCTTATCTGTCACCAGTGAGCTGATACCAGCAAGTACCTTATCTGTCACCAGTGAGCTGATACCAGCAAGTACCTTATCTGTCACCAGTGAGCTGATACCAGCATGTACCTTATCTGTCAGCAGTGAGCTGATACCACCAAGTACCTTATCTGTCACCAGTGAGCTGATACCAGCAAGTACCTTATCTGTCACCAGTGAGCTGATACCAGCATGTACCTTATCTGTCACCAGTGAGCTGATACCAGCATGTACCTTATCTGTCACCAGTGAGCTGATACCACCAAGTACCTTATCTGTCACCAGTGAGCTGATACCACCAAGTACCTTATCTGTCACCAGTGAGCTGATACCAGCAAGTATCTTATCTGTCACCAGTGAGCTGATACCACCAAGTACCTTATCTGTCACCAGTGAGCTGATACCAGCAAGTACCTTATCTGTCACCAGTGAGCTGATACCAGCAAGTACCTTATCTGTCACCAGTGAGCTGATACCAGCAAGTACCTTATCTGTCACCAGTGAGCTGATACCACCAAGTACCTTATCTGTCAGCAGTGAGCTGATACCAGCAAGTACCTTATCTGTCACCAGTGAGCTGATACCAGCAAGTACCTTATCTGTCACCAGTGAGCTGATACCACCAAGTAACTTATCTGTCACCAGTGAGCTGATACCAGCAAGTACCTTATCTGTCACCAGTGAGCTGATACCAGCAAGTACCTTATCTGTCAGCAGTGAGCTGATACCAGCAAGTACCTTATCTGTCACCAGTGAGCTGATACCAGCAAGTACCTTATCTGTCACCAGTGAGCTGATACCAGCAAGTACCTTATCTGTCACCAGTGAGCTGATACCACCAAGTACCTTATCTGTCACCAGTGAGCTGATACCAGCAAGTACCTTATCTGTCACCAGTGAGCTTATACCACCAAGTACCTTATCGGACTTAGCAGTAATTTAGCAGTAATATAGCAGGGACAAAAGAAAATCGCGATTATTTTGGCCAAAAATCGCGATACCGCGATTTTTCGTCATTTTTTATAACAGACGACATATAAAATTTGTCGCAAATAATGGAAAAAAATCGCAATCCCGTACATGCCACGATTTCCTTTTGTCCCTGTAATATAGGAGTTAACCGCTGAGCTTTTAATTTGACTACAATCTGAGGATCAACACTATCCACCTACCAAACCGAAACAGAATGTTACGTTCGTTGTTAATTTATACCTACCAAACCGAAACAGAATGTTACGTTCGTTGTTAATTTATACCCACCAAACCGAAACAGAATGTAAAATTTCTTGTTAATTGATACTTTGATACCTACCAAACCGAAACAGAATGTTAAATTCTTTGTTGATTTATACCTACCAAACCGAAACAGAATGTTAAATTCCTTGTTAATTGATAACATGACAGTATTTTAGATATGCAGATAACTGTGATTCTGGGTCTGACCCTCCTAGCACTATCCTCTGCTCAGGGTGCAAGGTATTATTAATCATCCGGTTTTATTTTACAGAATGTCATGTTATTCTTATCGTCGAAAACTTTTAAAAAGGTTATTTGTGATTGCAGCTGTAATTGCTCGTTATCACATACGCTGTGTTACGATGAATTACATTTCAGTGTCGAGGAGTTATTTGAGGAAGAAATGCAGTTAGAAGATGTAGAGCAGGTGCGAGAGCAGTTGCGGGAGCAGGTTGAAGAGCGACAATTTCCCTGTGCTGATGGACCAGTAGCTTGTAGGGCGCAAATGATGTGCGCAAGAAAAAAAGGAATAGAAGGTAAGAAATGCAGAAAACAACATATGAAACAAGGCGCTGTGGAAAAACGACAAGTGATGTGCCCAGAAGGAAAAGGGGGTAGAGCTTGTAGACAACGTACTAAACAAGGCTCTGTGGAGAAACGACAAGTGATGTGTGCAGGAGGAAAAGGGGGTAAGAAATGTAGAAAACGTATGAAACAAGGCTCTGTGGAGAAACGACAAGTGATGTGCCCAGAAGGAAAAGGGGGTAAGAAATGTAGACAACGTATGAAACAAGGCTCTGTGGAGAAACGACAAGTGATGTGTGCAGGAGGAAAAGGGGGTAGAGCTTGTAGACAACGTATGAAACAAGGCGCTGTGGAGAAACGACAAGTGATGTGTGCAGGAGGAAAAGGGGGTAGAGCTTGTAGACAACGTACTAAACAAGGCTCTGTGGAGAAACGACAAGTGATGTGCCCAGAAGGAAAAGGGGGTAGAGCTTGTAGACAACGTACTAAACAAGGCTCTGTGGAGAAACGACAAGTGATGTGCCCAGAAGGAAAAGGGGGTAGAGCTTGTAGACAACGTATGAAACAAGGCGCTGTGGAGAAACGACAAGTGATGTGCCCAGAAGGAAAAGGGGGTAGAGCTTGTAGACAACGTACTAAACAAGGCGCTGTGGAGAAACGACAAGTGATGTGTGCAGGAGGAAAAGGGGGTAGAGCTTGTAGACAACGTATGAAACAAGGCTCTGTGGAGAAACGACAAGTGATGTGTGCAGGAGGAAAAGGGGGTAGAGCTTGTAGACAACGTATGAAACAAGGCGCTGTGGAGAAACGACAAGTGATGTGTGCAGGAGGAAAAGGGGGTAGAGCTTGTAGACAACGTATGAAACAAGGCACTGTGGAGAAACGACAAGTGATGTGTGCAGGAGGAAAAGGGGGTAGAGCTTGTAGACAACGTATGAAACAAGGCTCTGTGGAGAAACGACAAGTGATGTGCCCAGAAGGAAAAGGGGGTAGAGCTTGTAGACAACGTATGAAACAAGGCTCTGTGGAGAAACGACAAGTGATGTGCCCAGAAGGAAAAGGGGGTAGAGCTTGTAGACAACGTATGAAACAAGGCGCTGTGGAGAAACGACAAGTGATGTGTGCAGGAGGAAAAGGGGGTAGAGCTTGTAGACAACGTATGAAACAAGGCTCTGTGGAGAAACGACAAGTGATGTGCCCAGAAGGAAAAGGGGGTAAGAAATGTAGAAAACGTATGCTCCAGGGGGAATAGAGGGAAAGGAATGTAGAAAACGTGTGCTGGGGGTGAAATCTGGAAAGAAAGAAATGGAGACGTTAAAGTTATAATGTCAGTGAGAACTATTAAAGTAGGCAAGTCTTCACGGATAAATTATGATTCGGGAATGAAAGCTATGATAATAACGAATGGTTATTTATTTTTAATTCAACTATAATAGTATAATGTTGATTTTATTGTGCTGAGTTCTTTTAAAATTTCATTCCTGTAATATATTATACATTTTCATCTTCAATACAATGTCAAATTATTTTGTTTCGATTGGGTTCATTAAAAACTTGTAATTTACTCAAGTAAAGTGCAGCAGCCCATAAAAATATCAATTAAATCGAAAGTATATTAAACATCTGAATTTCCTATCCCAATTGTTCAAAAGTTCTACAAACCTCGCCTCTGAAAAATGTCAAAACTGAACATTATGAACAACTTCAGTAGTTAGCTTAACCTGAGCATCTACAGTTACTATAGCAACAGTTACTATAGCAACAGTTACTATAGCAACAGTTACTATAGCAACAGTTACTATAGCAACAGTTACTATAGCAACAGTTACTATAGCAACAGTTACTATAGCAACAGTTACTATAGCAACAGTTACTATAGTTACTACAGTTATTATATTATTACATTATGAACAACTTCAGTAGTTAGCTTAACCTGGGCATCTACAGTTACTATAGCAACAGTTACTATAGCAACAGTTACTATAGCAACAGTTACTATAGCAACAGTTACTATAGCAACAGTTACTATAGCAACAGTTACTATAGCAACAGTTACTATAGCAACAGTTACTATAGCAACAGTTACTATAGTTACTACAGTTATTATATTATTACATTATGAACAACTTCAGTAGTTAGCTTAACCTGGGCATCTACAGTTACTATAGCAACAGTTACTATAGCAACAGTTACTATAGCAACAGTTACTATAGTTACTACAGTTATTATATTATTACATTATGAACAACTTCAGTAGTTAGCTTAACCTGAGCATCTACAGTTACTATAACAGTTACTATAGCAACAGTTACTATAGCAACAGTTACTATAGCAACAGTTACTATAGCAACAGTTACTATAGTTACTACAGTTATTATATTATTACATTATGAACAACTTCAGTAGTTAGCTTAACCTGGGCATCTACAGTTACTATAGCAGTTACTATAGCAGTTATTATAGCAACAGTTACTATAGCAACAGTTACTATAGTTACTACAGTTATTATATTATTACATTATGAACAACTTCAGTAGTTAGCTTAACCTGGGCATCTACAGCCACCCTATCGTAAACAGTAATGTCCCGTATAACTCTGAAACCCACACAATCCAAATGCGACTCCGCCAACAGCACCAACGGCACTAAAATATCAGGGTTTTCTTGCTTCTGGTAGCCCACCAAACACCATCTTATAGACATGGTGAAGGACTCTGATACCTGGTCAGAGTTGGCAAACTTACTCTCCAGCTCCATTTGGAGGTTAACATCCTCAGGATAGGGGTATCTCCAGGCGTTTGGTGTGGCTCCGTTCGTTAAAATCTTCCTTCTGTCGTGACCAGGTTTAATGATGACCCAGTCCAGTGTCATGATCACTTCTTTACCCTGCTGGCCACCAAGAATAAACGTATCATACAAGCAAGTCAACTCCGTCCACCCCGTACAATCGGTGCTGTTTGTTTGTGGAGATTCAAACCTGGCGTGAGGGTGGTAAAATAGTTTCAAACCTGGCGTGAGGGTGGTACAATAGATTCAAACCTGGCGTGAGGGTGGTACAATAGTTTCAAACCTGGCGTGAGGGTGGTACAATAATTTCAAACCTGGCGTGAGGGTGGTACAATAGTTTCAAACCTGGCGTGAGGGTGGTACAATAGTTTCAAACCTGGCGTGAGGGTGGTACAATAGTTTCAAACCTGGCGTGAGGGTGGTACAATAGTTTCAAACCTGGCGTGAGGGTGGTACAATAGTTTCAAACCTGGCGTGAGGGTGGTACAATAGTTTCAAACCTGGCGTGAGGGTGGTACAATAGTTTCAAACCTGGCGTGAGGGTGGTACAATAGTTTCAAACCTGGCGTGAGGGTGGTACAATAGTTTCAAACCTGGCGTGAGGGTGGTACAATAGTTTCAAACCTGGCGTGAGGGTGGTACAATAGTTTCAAACCTGGCGTGAGGGTGGTACAATAGTTTCAAACCTGGCGTGAGGGTGGTACAATAGTTTCAAACCTGGCGTGAGGGTGGTACAATAGTTTCAAACCTGGCGTGAGGGTGGTACAATAGTTTCAAACCTGGCGTGAGGGTGGTACAATAGTTTCAAACCTGGCGTGAGGGTGGTACAATAGTTTCAAACCTGGCGTGAGGGTGGTACAATAGTTTCAAACCTGGCGTGAGGGTGGTACAATAGTTTCAAACCTGGCGTGAGGGTGGTACAATAGTTTCAAACCTGGCGTGAGGGTGGTACAATAGTTTCAAACCTGGCGTGAGGGTGGTACAATAGTTTCAAACCTGGCGTGAGGGTGGTACAATAGTTTCAAACCTGGCGTGAGGGTGGTACAATAGTTTCAAACCTGGCGTGAGGGTGGTACAATAGTTTCAAACCTGGCGTGAGGGTGGTACAATAGTTTCAAACCTGGCGTGAGGGTGGTACAATAGTTTCAAACCTGGCGTGAGGGTGGTACAATAGTTTCAAACCTGGCGTGAGGGTGGTACAATAGTTTCAAACCTGGCGTGAGGGTGGTACAATAGTTTCAAACCTGGCGTGAGGGTGGTACAATAGTTTCAAACCTGGCGTGAGGGTGGTACAATAGTTTCAAACCTGGCGTGAGGGTGGTACAATAGTTTCAAACCTGGCGTGAGGGTGGTACAATAGTTTCAAACCTGGCGTGAGGGTGGTACAATAGTTTCAAACCTGGCGTGAGGGTGGTACAATAGTTTCAAACCTGGCGTGAGGGTGGTACAATAGTTTCAAACCTGGCGTGAGGGTGGTACAATAGTTTCAAACCTGGCGTGAGGGTGGTACAATAGTTTCAAACCTGGCGTGAGGGTGGTACAATAGTTTCAAACCTGGCGTGAGGGTGGTACAATAGTTTCAAACCTGGCGTGAGGGTGGTACAATAGTTTCAAACCTGGCGTGAGGGTGGTACAATAGTTTCAAACCTGGCGTGAGGGTGGTACAATAGTTTCAAACCTGGCGTGAGGGTGGTACAATAGTTTCAAACCTGGCGTGAGGGTGGTACAATAGTTTCAAACCTGGCGTGAGGGTGGTACAATAGTTTCAAACCTGGCGTGAGGGTGGTACAATAGTTTCAAACCTGGCGTGAGGGTGGTACAATAGTTTCAAACCTGGCGTGAGGGTGGTACAATAGTTTCAAACCTGGCGTGAGGGTGGTACAATAGTTTCAAACCTGGCGTGAGGGTGGTACAATAGTTTCAAACCTGGCGTGAGGGTGGTACAATAGTTTCAAACCTGGCGTGAGGGTGGTACAATAGTTTCAAACCTGGCGTGAGGGTGGTACAATAGTTTCAAACCTGGCGTGAGGGTGGTACAATAGTTTCAAACCTGGCGTGAGGGTGGTACAATAGTTTCAAACCTGGCGTGAGGGTGGTACAATAGTTTCAAACCTGGCGTGAGGGTGGTACAATAGTTTCAAACCTGGCGTGAGGGTGGTACAATAGTTTCAAACCTGGCGTGAGGGTGGTACAATAGTTTCAAACCTGGCGTGAGGGTGGTACAATAGTTTCAAACCTGGCGTGAGGGTGGTACAATAGTTTCAAACCTGGCGTGAGGGTGGTACAATAGTTTCAAACCTGGCGTGAGGGTGGTACAATAGTTTCAAACCTGGCGTGAGGGTGGTACAATAGATTCAAACCTGGCGTGAGGGTGGTACAATAGTTTCAAACCTGGCGTGAGGGTGGTACAATAGTTTCAAACCTGGCGTGAGGGTGGTACAATAGTTTCAAACCTGGCGTGAGGGTGGTACAATAGTTTCAAACCTGGCGTGAGGGTGGTACAATATTTTCAAACCTGGCGTGAGGGTGGTACAATAGTTTCAAACCTGGCGTGAGGGTGGTACAATAGTTTCAAACCTGGCGTGAGGGTGGTACAATAGATTCAAACCTGGCGTGAGGGTGGTACAATAGATTCAAACCTGGCGTGAGGGTGGTACAATAGTTTCAAACCTGGCGTGAGGGTGGTACAATAGTTTCAAACCTGGCGTGAGGGTGGTACAATAGTTTCAAACCTGGCGTGAGGGTGGTACAATAGTTTCAAACCTGGCGTGAGGGTGGTACAATAGTTTCAAACCTGGCGTGAGGGTGGTACAATAGTTTCAAACCTGGCGTGAGGGTGGTACAATAGTTGCAAACCTGGCGTGAGGGTGGTACAATAGTTTCAAACCTGGCGTGAGGGTGGTACAATAGTTTCAAACCTGGCGTGAGGGTGGTACAATAGTTTCAAACCTGGCGTGAGGGTGGTACAATAGTTTCAAACCTGGCGTGAGGGTGGTACAATAGTTTCAAACCTGGCGTGAGGGTGGTACAATATTTTCAAACCTGGCGTGAGGGTGGTACAATAGTTTCAAACCTGGCGTGAGGGTGGTACAATAGTTTCAAACCTGGCGTGAGGGTGGTACAATAGATTCAAACCTGGCGTGAGGGTGGTACAATAGATTCAAACCTGGCGTGAGGGTGGTACAATAGTTTCAAACCTGGCGTGAGGGTGGTACAATAGTTTCAAACCTGGCGTGAGGGTGGTACAATAGTTTCAAACCTGGCGTGAGGGTGGTACAATAGTTTCAAACCTGGCGTGAGGGTGGTACAATAGTTTCAAACCTGGCGTGAGGGTGGTACAATAGTTTCAAACCTGGCGTGAGGGTGGTACAATAGTTGCAAACCTGGCGTGAGGGTGGTACAATAGTTTCAAACCTGGCGTGAGGGTGGTACAATAGTTTCAAACCTGGCGTGAGGGTGGTACAATAGTTTCAAACCTGGCGTGAGGGTGGTACAATAGTTTCAAACCTGGCGTGAGGGTGGTACAATATTTTCAAACCTGGCGTGAGGGTGGTACAATAGTTTCAAACCTGGCGTGAGGGTGGTACAATAGTTTCAAACCTGGCGTGAGGGTGGTACAATAGTTTCAAACCTGGCGTGAGGGTGGTACAATAGTTTCAAACCTGGCGTGAGGGTGGTACAATAGTTTCAAACCTGGCGTGAGGGTGGTACAATAGTTTCACCAGCTCCTCAAACTTGCCCCGGGACCCCATCCCCTCAGGTCCCCACGCTCTGTGGTAAATTTTAGCCACCCTCTGACCTAAGTACTGATACATGGGCCGCTGAGCGGGTGTTATGTTTTGCAGGTTTAACCTGATGTCCCCTCCGATACTCCCCGTGTTCTGAACCCGCTGGAACTCTGCTGCCAGCCAACTGAGATGATAGGAATTAAGAATTAAACAGGAATTTTACATGTAATTACCAAAATGGACTCGTTTTGGCTAAACATCAGTTCAATGAAAAAAACTTGAATGAGATGCAATAAATTCGATCAGAATTGAAAATATGCGGAATAAAACTGTAAATTGAAAATTTAAATTTTAAAATTAAACCTGAGATGACAAAACTCGCTCTTCTCCGGATCCAGTTTATCCTTGAGCCACTTCTCCGCGCAACGTGTAGCCACCTCCTCCTGGTTCACTCTTAACTGCTGGTACAGACTCTTGTTATCACTCACTACCCACTCCCGCAATATCACACCGTCCTTTACTACACGGTGTACTATTACCTGTAACAACATTTTACTACAGTTACTATAGCAACGGTTACTACAGTTACTATAGTTACTATAGTTACTATAGTTACTACACGGTGTACTATTACCTGTCAAAGTAACAACATGTTACTACAGTTACTATAGCAACAGTTACTACAGTTACTATAGTTACTACACGGTGTACTATTACCTGTCAAAGTAACAACATGTTACTACAGTTACTATAGCAACAGTTACTACAGTTACTATAGTTACTATAGTTACTACACGGTGTACTATTACCTGTCAAAGTAACAACATGTTACTACAGTTACTATAGCAACAGTTACTACAGTTACTGTAGTTACTATAGTTACTACACGGTGTACTATTACCTGTCAAAGTAACAACATGTTACTACAGTTACTATAGTAACAGTTACTACAGTTACTATAGTTACTATACGGTGTACTATTACCTGTCAAAATAGCAACATGTTACTACAGTTACTATAGCAACAGTTACTACAGTTCCTATAGCAACAGTTACTATAGCTAATACAGTAAACTACAGTTACTACAGTTACTATAGCAACAGTTACTATAGTTACTATAGTTATACTATAGTTACTATAGTTACTAATACTATAGTTACTACAGTGAATAATTCGAAGAGACCCACATTCTTGAGACTAGAAATGTTACTTGCAACTTATTTCGTGAAAGATTTCCTAAAAGTAAGCTGTGATTTTTGAAGTCTCAGTAATCAGAGTTCATCTTGAAATCGTTCCTTTTATTTTCTGTTTGATTACTGAGATTATTTTCTTTTAAATCTTCAGTTTTGATCTGACACACGTGTTTAACTGTACAGATCTTTCTAATTTCTATAATTTCTATAATTACTAACCCATATCCGAGCTTGCTTGAGGTGAGAGGCCCAACTGTACTGACTCCCCGCAGAGTTAGTGTGATGATAAGTGCACTTTGTACTGATGAGTTGGGAAGAGTGGTAACCCGCTGTGTTGTTACCGTTCCACAGTATATCACAGGGGTAGAGCGTTCTGTCAGGGAACTGTTCCAGTAGATCTGTAGTGTTCTTTAGTATCGTGTCTGCTCCCTCGCAGTTACCTGTCAAAGTAACAACATGTTATTACAGTTACTATAGCAACAGATACTACAGTTAACTACAGAGTACAGTTACTACAGTTAACTACAGTTACTATAGTTACTATAGTTACTATAGTTACTATAGTTACTATAGTTACTATAGTTACTATAGTTACTATAGTTACTATAGTTACTATAGTTACTATAGTTAACTACAGTTACTATAGTTACTGTAGTGTTTTTTAGTATCGTGTCTGCTCCCTCACAGTTACCTGCAAGTTAACTTAAAACTTACTTTCAACTCAAATTTTAATAATAAACAATCCGACTCATAAATAATTGCATCCTAACCGAATATAACATAAGACTTTCTGCTCGGAGAATTTAGTCACCAATATTGAAGCAGGGAGAATGTATATTGATAGTATACTGCTGTAAACGGCAGTATAATATGTGTTAGTTCTCAATCTCATCTTACTAAGAGCACAATCGATAACAACCTGATAAAGCTATTACAGGACAGGTATCACTGTAACGATAACAACCTGATAAAGCTATTACAGGACAGGTATCACTGTAACGATAACAACCTGATAAAGTTATTACAGGACAGGTATCACTGTACGTTTATAACAACCTGATAAAGCTATTACAGGACAGGTATCACTGTAAGTTTCCTTTATAACAACCTGATAAAGTTATTACAGGACAGGTATCACTGTACGTTTCCTTTATAACAACCTGATAAAGCTATTACAGGACAGGTATCACTGTAAGATAACAACCTGATAAAGCTATTACAGGACAGGTATCACTGTAACGATAACAACCTGATAAAGCTATTACAGGACAGGTATCACTGTAACGATTACAACCTGATAAAGTTATAACAGGACAGGTATCACTGTACGTTTCCTTTATAACAACCTGATAAAGCTAAGCTATTACAGGACAGGTATCACTGTAACGATAACAACCTGATAAAGCTATTACAGGACAGGTATCACTGTAAGATAACAACCTGATAAAGCTATTACAGGACAGGTATCACTGTAACGATAACAACCTGATAAAGCTATTACAGGACAGGTATCACTGTAACGATAACAACCTGATAAAGTTATAACAGGACAGGTATCACTGTACGTTTCCTTTATAACAACCTGATAAAGCTATTACAGGACAGGTATCACTGTAACGATAACAACCTGATAAAGCTATTACAGGACAGGTATCACTGTAAAATAACAACCTGATAAAGCTATTACAGGACAGGTATCACTGTAAGATAACAACCTGATAAAGCTATTACAGGACAGGTATCACTGTAAGATAACAACCTGATAAAGCTATTACAGGACAGGTATCACTGTAACGATAACAACCTGATAAAGCTATTACAGGACAGGTATCACTACAGATAACAACCTGATAAAGCTATTACAGGACAGGTATCACTGTACGTTTCCTTTATAACAACCTGATAAAGCTATTACAGGACAGGTATCACTACAGATAACAACCTGATAAAGCTATTACAGGACAGGTATCACTACAGATAACAACCTGATAAAGCTATTACAGGACAGGTATCACTACAGATAACAACCTGATAAAGCTATTACAGGACAGGTATCACTGTACGTTTCCTTTATAACAACCTGATAAAGCTATTACAGGACAGGTATCACTGTACGTTTCCTTTATAACAACCTGATAAAGCTATTACAGGACAGGTATCACTACAGATAACAACCTGATAAAGCTATTACAGGACAGGTATCACTACAGATAACAACCTGATAAAGCTATTACAGGACAGGTATCACTACAGATAACAACCTGATAAAGCTATTACAGGACAGGTATCACTGTACGTTTCCTTTATAACAACCTGATAAAGCTATCACAGGACAGGTATCACTGTACGTTTCCTTTATAACAACCTGATAAAGCTATTACAGGACAGGTATCACTGTACGTTTCCTTTATAAATTCCCGGTCCCCTTTCTCCCATATTCTGTAGGTAATGTCCTCTATAAACTCCTCAGTTCCACTCCACCGGGGAGTGTATCCATCTGAGGGGTCGCACACTTCTGACCACGGTAACGGCATCCTAACTACAGTTACTACGGTAACGGTATCCTCGAAGTAACAAACTGTTACTACAGTAACTACAGTAACTACAGCAAGTACTTGTTACTACAGTAACTATTGCTGCAGTAACTACAGGAACTACAGCAAGGGGCTCTTAGTAACTAAGAAAGATGCACTATCTTCCTGTATAGTGACTTTTGATCAGCGTAATCAGCGATTAAAAGAGCAAGATAACTTCAAAACGAGAGAAAGCAAAAGAGAATGCAAAAGAGAAAGCAAAAGAGAAAGCAAAAGGGAAAGCAAAGGAGAAAGCAAAAGAGACAGCAAAAGGGAAAGCAAAGGAGAAAGCAAAGGAGAAAGCAAAAGAGAAAGCAAAAGAGAAAGCAAAAGAGAAAGCAAAAGAGAAAGCAAAAGAGGAAGCAAAAGAGGAAGCAAAAGACACCCTAATACAGACAACCATCCCATTCAGCTCAAAACATTCAGCTCAAAACTACTACAACTCCTTACTACACTAAAACTACTATTTACCGCTGAGTTTTTGGGAAAGTCTACACGGTAAATCGGGGTTCGAGGAATTGGGTTTTTTGTTGTTGATTTAATGTATGTCAACTTGATCACATTGTCAAGTCCTATTTGGGGAAGGAAATGCCCGCGGTAAACCGGGGTTTGCAGTAAATTGGGGCGTGGTAAATCAGAGTTAAAGTTTTACTGTACATTGTATATTATGTACTAAATAGCGAAATAGGGATCTCTGATATACGTCAGAGTTTAAGTTAAAAAGATCAATATTTTCCCAACGACAAAGTTCAGTTAACGTGCGAAACACGTGCGAAACACGTGCGAAACACGTGCGAAACACGGAACTAACTTATAAGAACACTAATCTTAAGTCCGTCTTTGGAGAATTCAGCCATGAACTCACGTCTACAAAGTAACTACAGTTAGAAATTGAGAATTCTTACGTTTCCAGCAATCTACTTACTTAGCAAAAATATTCTGAGTAATTAAAAAGTAATTACTGATGAGGTGAACTTTGCAGGAGAAACGGTTTTTTGTGGTCTGTAATCGAGATGAGGTCAGTCACTAAATCTTAAGTGGTAAATTAGTGGTAAATTAGTGGTAAATTAGTGGTCAATTAGTGGTGCCTAATTATTTTTCAATTGTTTCAAAGCTACTCGTTCATTATGTAAAACGCCGCAGAAATCAGAATGTCCTTCGGGATCCGTTGCATAATCACGTATTAACACTTTAATAGATATACTAGTGTTTAGAAATTATACTACGATTTTACAAACCCCCCTGTCACGTGATATTCCAACATGTTTTTGTTGTGTCAAAAACCAGCGCCTATAATTTGTGACAAACAGAACTACGACTGGAAAACTAAAAGCATAACAACATCATCAATAGAAAGTTTATTAAACTAAAAGCATAACCAGTGGTGATGATGATGAACTACCGACTATAATAACCACATCACCATGGCGGCATGGCAACCTGATACCACCACGAACCCCAATAGAGGCTATATTATACAAGTGATAGTCACAAGTGCAGATTATCATTGTTATTAAAAGATAACACATAATTGTATATATAATACATACCACATAACATCGCAATGATACACAGCTTTATTGTGTTACCTCACTGAAAAAGTACAATACTTTTTCAGTGTACTGTACGCAGAACACGTGACTGCTATTAACCAATCAGTGTACTGTACGCAGAACACGTGACTGCTATTAACCAATCAGTGTACTGTACGCAGAACACGTGACTGCTATTAACCAATCAGTGTACTGTACGCAGAACACGTGAATGCTATTAACCAATCAGTGTACTGTACGCAAACACGTGACTGCTATTAACCAATCAGTGTACTGTACGCAGAACACGTGACTGCTATTAACCAATCAGTGTACTGTACGCAGAACACGTGACTGCTATTAACCAATCAGTGTACTGTATGCAGAACACGTGACTGCTATTAACCAATCAGTGTACTGTACGCGGAACACGTGACTGCTATTAACCAATCAGTGTTCTGTACGCGGAACATGTGACTGCTATTAACCAATCAGTGTACTGTACGCAGAACACGTGACTGCTATTAACCAATTAGTGTACTGTACGCAGAACACGTGACTGCTATTAACCAATCAGTGTACTGTACGCTGAACACGTGACTGCTATTAACCAATCAGTGTACTGTACGTAGAACACGTGACTGCTATTAACCAATCAGTGTACTGTACGCAGAACAAGTGACTGCTATTAACCAATCAGTGTACTGTACGCAGAACAAGTGACTGCTATTAACCAATTAGTGTAATTTACGCAGAACACGTGACTGCTATTAACCAATCAGTGTACTGTACGCAGAACACGTGACTGCTATTAACCAATCAGTGTACTGTACGCAGAACACGTGACTGCTATTAACCAATCAGTGTACTGTACGCAGAACAAGTGACTGCTATTAACCAATCAGTGTACTGTATGCAGAACATGTGACTGCTATTAACCAATTAGTGTAATTTACGCAGAACACGTGACTGCTATTAACCAATCAGTGTACTGTACGCAAAACACGTGACTGCTATTAACCAATCAGTGTAATTTACGCAGAACACGTGACTGCTATTAACCAATCAGTGTACTGTACGCAGAACACGTGACTGCTATTAACCAATCAGTGTACTGTACGCAGAACACGTAACTTCTATTAACCAATCAGTGTACTGTACGCTGAACACGTGACTGCTATTAACCAATCAGTGTAATTTACGCAGAACACGTGACTGCTATTAACCAATCAGTGTACTGTACGCAGAACACGTGACTGCTATTAACCAATTAGTGTAATTTACGCAGAACACGTGACTGCTATTAACCAATCAGTGTACTGTACGCAGAACACGTGACTGCTATTAACCAATTAGTGTACTGTACGCAGAACACGTGACTGCTATTAACCAATCAGTGTACTGTACGCAGAACACGTGACTGCTATTAACCAATCAGTGTACTGTACGCAGAACACGTGACTGCTATTAACCAATCAGTGTACTGTACGCAGAACAAGTGACTGCCATTAACCAATCAGTGTACTGTACGCAGAACACGTAACTGCTATTAACCAATCAGTGTACTGTACGCAGAACAAGTGACTGCTATTAACCAATCAGTGTACTGTATGCAGAACATGTGACTGCTATTAACCAATTAGTGTAATTTACGCAGAACACGTGACTGCTATTAACCAATCAGTGTACTGTACGCAGAACACGTGACTGCTATTAACCAATCAGTGTTCTGTACGCAGAACACGTGACTGCTATTAACCAATCAGTGTTCTGTACGCAGAACACGTGACTGCTGTTAACCAATCAGTGTACTGTACGCAGAACACGTGACTGCTATTAACCAATCAGTGTACTGTACGCAGAACACGTGACTGCTATTAACCAATCAGTGTACTGTACGCAGAACACGTGACTGCTATTAACCAATCAGTGTACTGTACGCAGAACACGTGACTGCTATTAACCAATCAATGTAATTTAAGCAGAACACGTAACTGCTATTAACCAATCAGTGTACTGTACGCAGAACACGTGACTGCTATTAACCAAACAGTGTACTGTACGCAGAACACGTGACTGCTATTAACCAATCAGTGTTCTGTACGCAGAACAAGTGACTGCTATTAACCAATCAATGTAATTTAAGCAGAACACGTGACTGCTATTAACCAATCAGTGTACTGTACGCAGAACACTAGACTGCTATTAACCAATCAGTGTACTGTACGCAAAACACGTGACTGCTATTAACCAATTAGTGTACTGTACGCAGAACACGTGACTGCTATTAACCAATCAGTGTACTGTACGTAGAACACGTGACTGCTATTAACCAATCAGTGTACTGTACGCAGAACACGTGACTGCTATTAACCAATCAGTGTACTGTACGCAGAACACGTGACTGCTATTAACCAATCAGTGTACTGTACGCGGAACACGTGACTGCTATTTACCAATCAGTGTACTGTACGCAGAACACGTAACTGCTATTAACCAATCAGTGTACTGTACGCAGAACACGTGACTGCTATTAACCAATCAGTGTACTGTACGCGGAACACGTGACTGCTATTAACCAATCAGTGTACTGTACGCAGAACACGTGACTGCTATTAACCAATCAGTGTACTGTACGCAGAACACGTGACAGCTATTAACCAATCAGTGTACTGTACGCAGAACACGTGACTGCTATTAACCAATCAGTGTACTGTACGCAGAACACGTGACTGTTATTAACCAATTAGTGTACTGTACGCAGAACACGTGACTGCTATTAAACAATCAGTGTACTGTACGCAGAACACGTGACTGCTATTAACCAATCAGTGTACTGTACGCAGAACACGTGACTGCTATTAACCAATCAGTGTACTGTACGCGGAACACGTGACTGCTATTTACCAATCAGTGTACTGTACGCAGAACACGTGACTGCTATTAACCAATCAGTGTACTGTACGCAGAACACGTGACTGCTATTAACCAATCAGTGTACTGTACGCGGAACACGTGACTGCTATTAACCAATCAGTGTACTGTACGCAGAACACGTGACTGCTATTAAACAATCAGTGTACTGTATGTAGAACACGTGACTGCTATTAACCAATCAGTGTATTGTACGCAGAACACGTGACTGCTATTAACCAATCAGTGTACTGTACGCAGAACACGTGACTGCTATTAACCAATCAGTGTACTGTACGCGGAACACGTGACTGCTATTAACCAATCAGTGTATTGTACGCAGAACAAGTGAATGCTATTAACCAATCAGTGTACTGTACGCAGAACACGTGACTGCTATTAACCAATCAGTGTACTGGACGCAGAACACGTGACTGCTATTAACCAATCAGTGTACTGGACGCAGAACACGTGACTGCTATTAAACAATCAGTGTACTGTACGCGGAACACGTGACTGCTATTAACCAATCAGTGTATTGTACGCAGAACACGTGACTGCTATTAACCAATCAGTGTACTGTACGCAGAACACGTGACTGCTATTAAACAATCAGTGTACTGTACGCGGAACACGTGACTGCTATTAACCAATCAGTGTATTGTACGCAGAACACGTAACTGCTATTAACCAATCAGTGTACTGTACGCAGAACACGTGACTGCTATTAACCAATCAGTGTACTGTACGCAGAACACGTGACTGCTATTAACCAATCAGTGTACTGTACGCAGAACAAGTGAATGCTATTAACCAATCAGTGTACTGTACGCAGAACACGTGACTGCTATTAACCAATCAGTGTACTGGACGCAGAACACGTGACTGCTTTTAACCAATCAGTGTACTGTACGCAGAACACGTGACTGCTATTAACCAATCAGTGTACTGTACGCAGAACACGTGACTGCTATTAACCAATTAGTGCACTGTACGCAGAACACGTGACTGCTATTAACCAATCAGTGTACTGGACGCAGAACACGTGACTGCTATTAACCAATCAGTGTACTGTACGCAGAACACGTGACTGCTATTAACCAATTAGTGTACTGTACGTAGAACACGTGACTGCTATATTAACCAATTAGTGTACTGTACGTAGAACACATGACTGCTATTAACCGATCAGTGTACTGTACGCAGAACACGTGACTGCTATTAACCAATCAATGTACTGTACGCAGAACACGTGACTGCTATTAACTAATCAGTGTACTGTACGCAGAACAGGTGTCTGCTATTAACCAATCAGTGTACTGTACGCAGAACACGTGACTGCTATTAACCAATCAGTGTACTGTACGCAGAACACGTGACTGCTATTAACCAATCAGTGTACTGTACGCAGAACACGTGACTGCTATTAACCAATCAGTGTACTGTACGCGGAACATGTGACTGCTATTAACCAATCAGTGTACTGTACGCGGAACATGTGACTGCTATTAACCAATCAGTGTACTGTACGCAGAACACGTGACTGCTATTAACCAATCAGTGTACTGGACGCAGAACACGTGACTGCTATTAACCAATCAGTGTACTGTACGCAGAACAAGTGAATGCTATTAACCAATCAGTGTACTGTACGCAGAACACGTGACTGCTATTAACCAATCAGTGTACTGGACGCAGAACACGTGACTGCTATTAACCAATCAGTGTACTGTACGCAGAACACGTGACTGCTATTAACCAATTAGTGCACTGTACGCAGAACACGTGACTGCTATTAACCAATCAGTGTACTGGACGCAGAACACGTGACTGCTATTAACCAATCAGTGTACTGTACGCAGAACACGTGACTGCTATTAACCAATCTGTGTACTGTACGCAGAACACGTGACTGCTATTAATCAATCAGTGTACTGTATGCAGAACACATGACTGCTATTAACCAATCAGTGTACTATACGCAAAACACGTGACTGCTATTAACCAATCAGTGTACTATACGCAAAACACGTGACTGCTATTAACCAATCAGTGTACTGTACGCAGAACAAGTGACTGCTATTAACTAATTAGTGTACTGTACGCAGAACACGTGACTGCTATTAACCAATCAGTGTACTGTACGCAGAACACGTGACTGCTATTAACCAATCAGTGTACTATACGCAAAACACGTGACTGCTATTAACCAATCAGTGTACTGTACGCAAAACACGTGACTGCTATTAACCAATTAGTGTACTGTACGCAGAACACGTGACTGCTATTAACCAATCAGTGTACTGTACGCTGAACACGTGACTGCTATTAACCAATCAGTGTACTGTACGCAGAACACGTGACTGCTATTAACCAATCAGTGTACTGTACGCGGAACACGTGACTGCTATTAACCAATCAGTGTACTGTACGCAGAACATGTGACTGCTATTAACCAATCAGTGTACTGTACGCAGAACATGTGACTGCTATTAACCAATCAGTGTACTGTACGCAGAACACGTGACTGCAACTAACCAATCAGTGTACTGTTCGCAGAACACGTGACTGCTATTAACCAATCAGTGTACTGTACGCAGAACACATGACTTCTATTAACCAATCAGTGTAATGTACGCAGAACACGTGACTGCTATTAACCAATCAGTGTACTGTACGCAGAACACGTGACTGCTATTAACCAATCAGTGTACTGTACGCAGATCACGCATAATAATCTAATTCATATCGCATATTTAATGAATTTACCCATATTCCTGAAGAAAAGAAATTGTAAATCTGCTCTCTAACGAGTAAACGCTCCAGAAGTTCCATAGCTATCAAGTTATTGTACTAGTAGTTATTGTAATGTGAATCCCATGAGATTACTTTTTGATCGGATTTATATCACAGTCCTGGATCAGTTGTTTAAAAGCGTACAGTTCCGTCCTGAATCTCCAGTTCCCAGCATTATACTTTGCGCAACCCTTTTACCCTTGTCTTTTGTTAGCCAATATGCTGACTGTTATTCTGAGTGTGACCCTTTTTGTTCTCACTACTCTTCAAGATGTCAGGTATGTTTGACAAAACATCGGGCGAGGTGCTCCTCGCAGCTGGGTTACGTAATAAGTAAACTCCTCGCTAGCTCCCCCTCCCCCCCCTCAATAAATTAGTAAACACCTCGCTAACCCCCCCCCCCCCCTCAATAAATAAGTAAACTCCTCGCTAACCCCCCCCCTCAATAAATAAGTAAACTCCTCGCTAACCCCCCCCCCCCCTCAATAAATAAGTAAACTCCTCGCTAATCCCCCCCTCAATAAATAAGTAAACTCCTCGCTAACCCCCCCCCCCCCTCAATAAATAAGTAAACTCCTCGCTAACCCCCCCCCCCCCCCCCCCCTCAATAAATAAGTAAACTCCTCGCTAATCCCCCCCCCCCCTCAATAAATAAGTAAACTCCTCGCTAACCCCCCCCCCCCCCCCCCTCAATAAATAAGTAAACTCCTCGCTAACCCCCCCCCCCCCCCCCCTCAATAAATAAGTAAACTCCTCGCTAATCCCCCCCTCAATAAATAAGTAAACTCCTCGCTAACCCCCCCCCCCTCAATAAATAAGTAAACTCCTCGCTAACCCCCCCCCCCCCCCCTCAATAAATAAGTAAACACCTCGCTAACCCCCCCCCCCCCCCCCTCAATATATAAGTAAACGACCCCCAGTACACTATATAATGCCCGAACTCCATAACTAACAGCTGTTTTCCTTCCTTTACATTAACACTGTTTCAGTGCTGAAGACGACTCTGTGATAGATCTGACCGATATACAGGAGATAAACACAGCAGTGGAGGAGGTAGAGGAGACAAACACAGCAGTAGAGGAGGTAGAGGAGGTAGAGGAGTTGAAAGAGCGACAGTCTATGTGTCCGAGAGGGAGGGAGGGCAGACACTGCAGACGGAGAATGCAGGGACTTGTGGAGATAGAGGAGCGACAACAAATGTGTCCTCCGGGCAGAAGAGGGAAAATTTGCAGAAATAGGATTTCCGGAGAAGTTTAAGTGATGAAGAAAACGAAACTTAGAGGAGTAATCGGAATCCTAAAAAGAGCTGGACACTGGAAATTAATAATAAACAATTTTAATATGCTGCGGGGGATTAAATGTACTTTGCTTAAAAGGCATTTGTGTTGCTTATTCATTATTGTGCATTGGAACATTTGTTGAAATTGAATTGAAAAGCTAAGTAAAGCAAAACATTTTTGAAAAACTCGATTAAATCTCTGAATGTTTAATTTTTGTTTTACTTCACACTTATAATAGTATTAATTTAATAAAATAATGACTATGACATTCTCATCATGTTGAGTTTGACGTGACCGATTAAATATAATCCACAAAAACTTTCATATTCTGCAAAATCAACCTTGGAGTCTATGCGACCGTGTTAAAAGCGCCCCTGACAGTTGAAACCAACTAGAATCGATGTATTTTTGGACGCTGATTCCAATTCACCCCCATGACATACTTATAGTCATAGGGTTAAGCTCCCCGGGTGAGATATCGGCGAAAAACTGTCTCGATCACGTGATATGACCATATAAGGAAGTTGGTATAATTTTCTGCTGCTAACTTAACAGCAGTTTGAGTTAGCAGTGCAGTTAGCAGCAGTTAGCAGCAGTTAGCAGCAGTTAGCAGCAGTTTCTTTGCACTTTGGCCCTCGATCCTGTGAGCCGCGCACTCGTGCGTGGCAGGTCTACAACGTATGACAAGGATTAAATGATGAAACTATAAGTATAAGTTCCAACTTCCAATGATTGTCCATGATTTTATCAGTACCTAAGCGTGTACCTTGTAGATAATATGTTGGTGACAATCCTAGTAATGTGGAATGCCTTGCGAGACAATATTTTGAGAACAATCCAGCTAGTGAACATTCATTTCCTGACATGGTTGACTCCGTCAATGAAGGCAACATGTACAATGTAGGTGCGGTCATTTTTGTAAATAGTGCGATTCCACACCTCATGCCTATTACCTCATTAGTATTACCTGGAACGTTTTTTTTACTGCGACAAATTTTGAGTCAAAAAGCACTGCAATTAAGCTAAACAATTCCCAAATTTTCAGTTCGCGCAGGTTGAATTATTCAGCAGCGTAGTCAGTAGTACAGCCACAGGGTGTAATAAAAAACCCTCCTAATTTTCTCAGTTTAACTCATTGGTTTTGATCTCTTAGTATGATTTTCTAAAGGGTTAGGAGACTTTTTTAGGACCATTGGGAGTCTCATATGAACTTGATGGGCAACATTTTTTCGATGATAAAGATATGCGAAGAAATCTTGGTGTGATCCCAGAATAGGTGATCGTTTTCGTCCATGATGGAATCCTAGTTTTGAAACGTTTAGTCTGCCCCAAGTTATAAACCAGGCATATACAGACACAATTGAAAGTCTTCTTCACAATGAGAACTGAAATGGAGGTTTTTGATATGGTCCAGCATGTTTTGGGGGCATTTTTGGGCCACACCCTTTTTTTGTCATACGTTGTATGACCCGCCGCGCACGAGTGCGCGGCTCCCCCTGTATCGTCGAAACTCTACAGTGAAGCGACCGTGGGGGTCACCACGTGATACAACTTTTTTAACCTTCAACGGCTTAATTTTGCCCTATTTTCATATTATTTTGAATTTTTGGCTAGCTTGATCTGTCAGTACACTTATCAAGGAACATGTGCGACCATTAAAGCTAGAAAATCAACGACTAGCGACTTTCGAATAAAAAATTGCATAATTTATGCAAATTCGGCCTATTGTTCATTTTTGGGTTTCATGCATTAACTGCGTTGATCGGAAGTTAGATGAAACAAAAAGGAACAGTTTACAATTAAATTCATGACAAAAGTCCTTTTCCTCTTGGCAAAATAGTTTGCTTAAGTTTTCAGAAGTCACAAACAAATCTCCCAGTCCCAACCCTTTTAGGTAAACATACTAAGACATGAGTACCATTAAAGGAAAATTGAGGAAATGAGGAGGCTTTCTCAATGGGGCGAATTTTTTGGGACACCCTGTATAATAACGTTGCCTAACACAAATGTTCTTTTTTACACATAATTAAATTTAAGCTACAATACAAGGTGTCTTATGTTATGTCTTTCAATGAGTTTCACTCGTGACTATTATATAGTATTATATAGACTAGTATTCAGTTTGTAGATTATATATTCGCATACATCCACACTATTTACATTACACGTACAACGTGATATTATTATCAGTGCAGTGTGTACACTGGGGTGATGATTACCTTATCGGACCTTATTTGGACGGACATTACATGAACGGACATAATTATGAACGGACATTAATATGAACGCTCGAAGGCATTCAAAACCATCAAAAATCCGAATTAAAAAAAAAAATTTGACGTTTTTTTAATTTCAGCAAATGATTTTTAAATCCATTTTTTATACAGTAAGTAAGAAAAGCAGTCATTGAGCAGTAAAAATGTTAAAATATGTGTACATTATCAGTTTCTAATATCACATATCATCTTCATCAAATGGGTTTTCGTGCATGAAATAGTCCATGCTTAAAGCATCAGTGAATTCTAGCTTTTATATGGAAACCTTTTTTTATCAAACTACCCCGGTCCTGCATTTCAGTGTTAACTTTTACAAGCCCTTCGGCGTGAAGTGGTTTTATCTTAGACAACTTAAGGTTAACCTTAACATCTCGTGGAGCTTTCCGATCACTTATCTGTTTCATTACCTCCCCTGAGTAATATGAGCTATAACAACGTCGGACAATGTCCTTGGCAACACGATTTACCGTAATATCTAGAGGCTGGAACAAGTAAAGTTTTCTGTGCCTCCGGAAGACCAAGGAGAACCTTTCCGTCGTTAACTTACGGCACAATAAAGTTCTTAAAGTTGTCATATTCTGGACAAAAAGTTCGAAATGGAAAATTTTTTGAAAAAATG
The DNA here is from genome assembly GCF_026151205.1 of Bolinopsis microptera. NCBI lineage: Eukaryota > Metazoa > Ctenophora > Tentaculata > Lobata > Bolinopsidae > Bolinopsis > Bolinopsis microptera. The sequence goes on along the minus strand of NC_087080.1, from coordinate 1,334,954 downwards.
TCAACGGACTTTAACTTGGACGGACATTAATTGAACGGACTTTATTTGAACGGACATTAAGATGAACGCTAGGGCCTCCAGCGTTCAAGTAATGTCCGTCCAAATAAGGTCCGATAAGGTAATCACTCTACACTCGACTGTCACGTGACTTTTTAAACACGTTCTCTAGCTGGCCCTAAATGACTATTCGAAATCCTAGTCCTCTAATCTGATCCCAACCCTAACCCTAACCCAATCTTTAAGAAAAGCATACACTGAAACTCTAACCCTAACAAAAATTAGACCAGCTTCCTTATACGGTCATATCACGTGATCTAGACAGTTTTTCGCTAATATCTCGCCAGGGGAGCATTTTAACCCTATGTCATTGTCATGGGGGTTGATTCGAAATCAGCGTCCAAAAATACATCGATTCAAATTGGTTTCAACTGCCGGGTGCCGTTTTAGAAAAATCTCGAAGATCGACTGTAGAGTGATTTAGCACGCTCGTGTACACTGTACAACACCAACTACACCGATCAATTGCCAAGCTGTGAAACATTTATTTATTATTATTACATCAGTACTCTAATAGTACAGTCCATGAACATTATGCTGGAATCATCAACAGTTGTTTCGAGACACATACTTTCCCCATTTCCATTGGAGAGGCTACTATAACACCCTTACAGAAGCCAAAAAAACCTATTGGTCCTCTGAAGAATTTACGTCCACTCACCTTGTCCAATGCAGCCAGAAAAATTCTGTCTATGGCTACTCTTAAAAGGATAGAAGAAAAAGTGAACGCCTTCACTGGTCCATGGCAGTGCGCATATAAACGCGCTCGTTCTTGTGCTGATATTGTTTGGTGTCAGCGAGTTCTACTGTCAGTTGTCCAAAGAAAGAAATGGGAGTATCATCGCATGGGCATTGATATGTCTAGTGCATTTGACACGATCAAACGCACTACGATTCTTGAACTCCTGAAACTGTGTGGCTGTACTGAGGATGAGCTGAGGATTGTCCGGTTGTTGTTGTCCAACACAAAGCTACGGGTGAAGGTAAATGGAGTTCTTTCAGCCGAGTTTTTAAGTCTCCTTGGAGCTTTCCAGGGTGACTGTCTATCCGGCTGTCTGTTCACCCTTGTCTTGGCTGGTGCTTTGAATGAACTTAGATGGACTATAACAATCAGTTTAGATAGGCCGATCCCCCCGATTACTATTGCTGGCCTTCCACTTGACACTGAATATGCTGATGATGTTGACTTCAATGATGAAGAGGAAGACAACTTGAGAGCTATTTTGCCCCAGGCAACAGCTATACTCGAGAAATGGAACCTCTTTGTCAATGAAGACAAAACGGACTTCACTCATGTTTATTTAGCTAGTACGGGTGAAGTCGACAGTGATGGAAAATTAGTGTCGGGGAATGAAGCATGGAGGAAAAGTATCACTCTAGGGTCCGTCTTGTGTAGCAAAGCTGATATTCAGCGTCGCATAAACCTGGGATATGCTGCCTTTAACAATTACAAGAAGGCCTGGAGTGATAAACTGCCCCTAAACAAACGTCTAATACTGTATAATGCTTTAGTCGTATCGGTTCTTATGTACAACTCATCCTGTTGGGCCGTCCCCAAAATATTCCTTGAAAAACTAGATGTTGTTCACCGCAGACATCTTCGCACTATTTTGAATATAAAGTACCCAGGAGTCATCTCCAACAAAAACTTGTATAAACGCTGCAATGCTGAACCATTGTCAGAAAAAGTGGCCCGTAGTCGGTGGAGAATGTTAGGACATGTTTTGCGGGGTCCTATTGACGGACCAGCGTTTTCTTCCCTCATTTTTGCCATCAATACACTGGACTTACCAGGGAGAAGAGGAAGACCCCAAAGCAATCTATTCTCGCTGATTGTGCATGATTTATGTAAAAGAAATCTTTATTTAAATAATATCTTTGACCTGCATTATCTCCGTAATTTGAGTTATGACAAGAGATATTGGCGGAAATTGCAATGAAGTTTTTAATTTTTAGTTTTTGTTTTAGGGAAAGATTAGACTTGGGCGTTGTTTTTTAAACTATCCCTTGTTTAGAACTTTGATTTAATAATTAATAATAATTTAATAACATCAATAGGTAAAGCAAGGCACGCGATATGACGATATGTGGAGGTTCTGGGATCATTCCCCAGTTGTCCCCAGTTTTTCAGAGTTAATCATCACCTATAGACAGCATGAGAGTAGGCCCTGCCATCTCGATGTAATAATAATAGACAAGAGAGTATTCAATATTATTATAACTTTACAAATTACAACATACCATTCCAACACATTATTATATGTGTATCTGTGTATAAACGACTAACGTGAATAAAGTGACTAAATTCCAATCTGTCGTGGGATTACAATCAAGCTTGAAAAGTTATTCTTTTGTCAAGAACTGTACATTGGAATATACACGATGCAGTACTCATACCATGAACATACGAAGCATTTGGTCGATGACCCCGATAATGATGATCTGTTTAGTGCCAGACATGCAGATCAGGTAGCGAGAGCTACAAACAGTGTTTTCAATGAAATGTGCCATGAACTGGATGTTAAGGAATACGGAGATCTAGTATTGAAAAACCTGAACAAGCAATCAGTTTCGAAAGAAAAACTGTGTGATTGGCTGCAAACTGTTTGTTTCATTTTGAATCGTTATGCAGCTCCTCATTTGCAAATGGCTGCGGAGAGAGTAGATAAACAGAACATTTCATTAATCGCGGAGCAGAAAACTGTCATTGATTTGCAGAAGCAGCTCATTGAAAAGAAGGACGAAGAACTCAAGTCTGTCCAAACAACTGTGCAGACAGAGATGAAATCATATTCTTCTGCCCTGAAGAAGACTTGTGCAGCTGCTCTTACGCCAAAGAAGATCTGTACTGCAGTTAAGACAATAGCTGAAAAGGATGAAAGAAGCAGAAACGTCGTAATCTACGGAATAAGTGAATCCAACGGCGAGAAGTTAGAAAACAAAGTTGCTGAAGTTCTTGGTGAGATAAACGAGAAACCTTCATTTCGTGACTGTTGTAGAGTTGGTTTGAAGAGAGCCGGCACATTAATACGACCTACTAAACTATCTCTAAATAGCTCTGATATGGTTACTCAGGTGCTGCGAAAAGCGAAACTACTACGCACAAAAGAGGGCTATAAAAGTATCTACATTTGCCCAGACAGATCAGTGGAAGAAAGGAGAGCTTACAAGAAGCTCTGGGAGGAATTGAAAGAGAAGAGGAAAACAGAGCCTAACAGAGTTCATTTCATAAGGAACAATAAGATTGTCAGCTCTGATAAGAACAGTGTATCAGCCTCGTCTGAAGAAATTTGAACTGTTTCACATTAGCTTCACCACACATTTATTTTATCACAATTTGTTTCACACTTTTAAAAATCATATCGGCCGGGGCCATGTAATTGCGGGCACGTTTTACTGTGCAGTACCGTGTTTGGTCTCCCGTCAGATTTTACAGACGGGGGCAATAATCTATTCGAGTTTATTTCATACGTTGTAATTGCTGTACTCTGTAAAGTTTGAAAAGTATTTAATAAATTCACTCTTTTTCCTTTGTTTAAATAAAATATCGATAGTATTAAAAGTCAATGCATTTATTACAATCTGATAATAATAGTAAACAACTTTATTGGGAATATTTTTCGGAAGAAAAATATGTTTTTCTTGAGTTTAAAAGTATTTAATTTTACGTCATGAAAAAACGTTTGAACCTAGACATAGTCGTTATTAATATTACCAAGTTGAAGTACATAACTCTGATACTAGGACGAATAATGCGGTATTATGCGGTCAATAGTGCGATTCCGCACCCACAGCCCTTATATTTTGCATCTGTGACCGTCGACAACACCTACCATAGTTACCTGCATAGTTACCATAGTTACCATTGTAACACAACAGTCGAAGTAATTAAATAAACCACGCCCAGACTTTGTGCAGCAAAGTTGAACAATGAAGTTGTTTTCCGTCAGACATCATCAAGTTCTCCAATCTTCACAGTCCTAACCTGTAACCGTGATCCAATGTGATGTAAAAGTAATCGAAAAGAAGTTCCGCAAAATGATGTGCACAATCTGCCGAGAAACTGCCATAGATTTTAACACTAATTCCATGAGATTAAAAGTACGGCTCTCAAACAGCAACTATCTACTATAGGAGAAACGCAGGATTTAGTTAGTAAGTCCGGTGAATAATGTTGTTGCTTTTGATCGTTCTCTTCGCAGTGGCATCTGCCATCTCCCTAACGTAAGTTGCTTATTCTACTATAAAAGTATAAATAATATTATTCAACATTTTTTCTATACTTTTCTAAATAAAAACACGGCTAATTGTATTGTAAAACATAACTATAGGCTAATAGTAATGTTTATCATAAATAAATAAATATGTTTAGTGATTTATATTAAGTGATCGAGTCGGATCAATGATAATCTTCAAACGTTATATTAAAGTCACTATTGTGACGGTACATTAGAACTAGACAGAAACAAAGATGGAAGAGAGATGGAAGAAAGACAGAACAATATGGAGTCGTTCACATATTCCGTAATCAGCCGAGGGAGGAGAGGGTTTCCAAATGATTACGATAGTGTAATTTTGTCACAATAGCTATGACGTGTAAAACTGATTACGGAGCTGGGGGAGGGGGTTAAAATTGTCCAACAAGTGATTACGTAACATGTTAACGACTCCATATAATGTATATATATAATATTGACAACACGACTAGATTTTTATTTATTCATTATTACTAAATAATCGAACTTAACAAAACTTTAAACTGTACTCTGCAGAGAGGAGGAGGAGCAGGAGATGAGGCTGGAGGAAAAGATAAGGAACGCTATCTGGACACCCTTGATAGAGAACACCCGAGATGAGCTGAGTAGATTAGACAAATCTACTGAGCAATTCAGCGCTCACGCTAGTAAGTTATGCTTACTTTTCTAATGTATTTTAATATGTTGCGTTTGATTACAAGGTCTGCAAAATCGAACAATGCCTGTCGCCTGGTGCCAAATAGGGGTGCCTAGTGCCAAATACTAATAGGTCGCATAGTGTCAAATAGGGCGCCTAGTGCCAAATAGGGCGCCTAGTACCAAATAGGGCGCCTAGTGCCATGCCAAATAATAATAGGGCGTCTAGTGCCAAATAGGGGTGCCTAGTGCTAAATCATAAATAGGGCGCATAGTGCCAAATAGGGCGCCTAGTGCCAAATAGGGCGCCTAGTGCCAAATATATAGGGGTACGTGCCTAATAGGTAAATAGGGGTGCACTTAATTTAAGTCTTCTAGTTGTACTGTTTGTACCCCTTCATAGTTATTCTGATTATCGTGATTAACTCGTTAATTACGGAGATAATTGCAGCATGCGGGTTTTCTGTTCATACGGATTTGAGTGACTACGAAACAGCGAAACAGAAATGTGAAAACAGCTCTTGGATTGGTTAGTTATTCCTCTAAACTTAAAAATTGCGGGGACTATAATTTTTTTTAGCTAAAACACATTAGTATTACTGTGAAAATATTTTCGTTAAAAATTGATAAATTTGATTACATTTACATACCTAGTGACCTACCTTGTACCTAGCTAATAATAATTAAAGCAAATGTTGTCCAGGCTTCCCAACACCAGGAGGCAGGAAGCTGGCTAGTTTGCACAGTGAAATGGAGAATAAGATCGCTACTCTCATGTTTCAATACGCCTACGGGGGAGAAGAACTTGAGGTTCGTTAGTTTTTGGGGTTTTAAATCAATTAGTCAATTAGTAGACCGACTAATCAATTAATAAATCAATTAATAATTCAATTAATAGCACGTTAAAATAAGGCAGAACGTTAAACGTGCATAGTTTACTTCACAAAAATACTTAACACTAAGTACACAGGGAACAAGATACGAAGGTGCCTCTAACTGGGCCTGGATAGGGCTAGAGAAAGTGAAGAAGACAGAGGCCCGGCCAGAAGGAGCTGCTAAGTTGGTGTGGATGCAGGAGGACTGGGAGTGGACTGACGGCACTACACTCGACCATACTAGCTACGGAAACTGGATGACGGTCAGTTAACCTATGTCACCTATGTTGAGATTTGTTAAGCTTTAACAAGGCCATCACATTGTGTGACCACCCCACAGAGAGGAGATCTTTTTGTCATTCCTGATCCTCCAGCAAAGCAGCGAGTTTCAGTTAACCTGGGTTCAAGTTTTCTGTTCATTTATTTTCAAAAGAGATAAAAATGTTGGTTTGTGTAAGCGAGCCGCTAAATCCTCCACAACACTTACTGTTAAAAACTAATGCCACTCTCAGAGGAGGAGTTCAGACGAACAGATCCAGCCGGACATGTTAAAAGTTGAGGATGATTACCAGACCGCTGCTACAATCTTTAGGAAAGTTCTAGAAGGGGACTCGAGTGGGGTTTGGGATGACAAGGTCAAGTCAGCACTCCATCCTTACATCTGCAAATTCAATGGTAAACTCTTTAATTAAATGTCTTTTATTACTATTAACCTTATTAATATTATTATTAGAGCTTTTCGATGAAATTATTTCGCATAATTTCAGCATTTTAAGATAATTTCAGCACCTTTCATTTTCTTAGAGCAAATGGAAAGTTCCAATCAGGCAAAGAATGTGAGCCTGAGTGAGTTAACTCATTTTAGAAAATTAATTAAAATATTTCAGTCCCGGTCCACTACATTGTATTCCCTGAGCTTAAAACATGGCACGAAGCCAAGTCAGACTGCGAGAGACGCGGATTCTATTTTGCCAAGATCAGAAACAAAGCAGAAAACGACCTGCTAGTGGAGGCGGTTAAAACAGTTTATGACGATCATCGGTACGATAAGAAGTTCCATCACGAGAATTGGGTATGAGCGTCAGAAATACCTGTTTTTTTTTATTGTGTGTAATTTTGTGTAAAAGAGTAATGACATGAAGTTACTTGGTGATTTTCCGATATAAACATTGCAGTTTATCGTCCACATTTCACAGTTGTCTATAAGCCAAGGCCGTTGGCTTTGCAAATAACAGTTTGTAACGATGGTAAACTTGTAAACTTCTCACAGGTTTGGATTGGTGCGACAGATTTGAAGGATTCGGGAGAATTTGAGTTTTATGATGGGGAACCCATCAAGTTCTCAATACCTTGGGCCAAAAATCAGCACGACAACAAAAAAACTAAAGAACAAGGAAGTAAGATCCTGTTTTATTTGGAAAACTTCTATTTTCAATCACTTGTTTTGATTTGGAACTAGATTATCAATGTTATACTATACATACGAACATCGCACACAAAAAACAGTCTGACTGAATATTTCTGAATATTACTGAGTATTACTGAATATTAATATGGCCCCAATTCTATCAGGCCAAGATTACGCAGCTGTTAGTCGTTGGGGTGAGTGGGACGATTCTTATGGGAATGACTGGAATAGACCGTACGCTTGCCAGTGCAACCCACACGGTGTCGCAAGTGAGTTCAATATCATGTTATTATAGTTTTGTAACATTATGAACACTTATACTTATAAACACATAATGTAATATACTGTAATTCCTACAAGAGGAAACGAAGGGATTTGAAAGATTGAGAGGCGCTAGTAATTTTGGAATATTAGAACCAATAAAAATCATTTTTATCTTCAGTTAACAAAGAGATGGAAGAAGCCAACGCTGCATGGGAAATAGAAGTGTTAAGAAAAGATGAAGTTAAGAAAAGATTAAGCGATGAAAAAGAGAATGAGAGGAGAAAGAGAAAGCAAGAGAAAGCATATAAAAAGGCTGCTAAGAAGGCCGAAAAAGCCGAAAGAAAACAAAACAAAGCAACCAAGAAAGCAGAAAGGAAGGAAGAAAAAGCGGCAAAGAAAAAGGCAAAGAAAGACCAGAAGGCAGCGAAGAAAAATGCAAAGAAAGAACAGAAGGCAGCGAAGATAAATTCGAAGAAAGAACAGAAGGCAGCGAAGAAAAATGCAAAGAAAGAACAGAAGGCAGCGAAGAAAAATGCAAAGAAAGAACAGAAGGCAGCGAAAAAAGATGAAAAGAAAGAAAAGAAGGCAGCGGAGAAAGACACAAAAGAAGAACTAAAGGCAGATAATAAAGATGAAAAGAAAGAACAGAAGGCAGCGAAGAAAGATGAAAAGAAAGAAAAGAAGGCAGCGAAGAAAGTTGAAAAAGAAGAACTAAAGGCAGATAATAAAGACGAAAAGAAAGAACAGAAGGCAGCAAAGAAAGATGAAAAGAAAGAATGGAAGGCAGCTAAAAAAGAAGTCAAACAAGATAAGCAATCCGCCAAAAAAGATGCAAAAGCAGAAAAGAAATCAGCAAAATCAAACCGAAAGGCATCCAAGAAAGGAGGTAAAAAAGACCGTAATGAAAACAAGAAAGATGCTGTAAACGAGAGCCCGGAGTGGACGCCCCTTGACGAATCTAAGAATATAGAGTTGGAAGTTGACAGATTAGGAGCAGACCCACCATTCTTCCCCGGTCAAGTTTAAGATTGAACTTTAACAGATCCATTATATCTGGTGATATTGATCTTCAGATTCTAGAGTCGGCTTATTGTTAATGTTACGTACTAACTTTTAAAATTGTTTAAATTTCCTGTGTTCAATAATACTCTTTACTTAAGACAACATATTTGTCCGATATCAAAACTATGAGGACGCTGGATAGGTTTGGAATTTCCTGAGAATATTATACAGATGGTACTTGAACACATTTTAAGATGCTATTTCAGTATCAATTTAGCGTGCAAAAGTAATAGGACCAATAAGCTTGCTTCAATTTCGGGACCTTTTATTTAGCAAGTAAAATGCTACAGTCAACCTAGAACATCAAAGGAATGGGCATTAATCCATTTAGACTGGTGATAAGTTCATGTCGAAGCTTAGGACAGAAATTTACCGAAAAAATGAGGTTGTCGCTAAGTTTTCTGGTACTTCCGACCTTTTGTTTTTATTCGTTATTGTTTTACAAAAATGGATAGTAATTGTTTTACTAGAATCTCTACAAAATGGCCGGTGGGATGATTTTAAACGATAAATGCTGCCATGCACATTCTACATACCGTGGTCCGTGATCGAATCGCTAAAATGCGCGCGAATTAAGTTTGTGCACCAAGTGGTAAGGATAATATTAACCTCACTAAAACGTCACCGCGCGCTACAAAAAGTAAACATTTCCACCTGCCTTCACAGAATTTGCCATTTGTCGCACCATTTTCGGCAGGTTTAGCTGGCATTTGAGCAATCTACAATCTGGCCATTCTGTTCTGATTCTGAATGTCCACTGATCTTCAAGAGATAAGGTAAGCATAGATTTACATATCTTAAGAATTTAACCTATCTTTTCAGAGCATTTTATAAAATCAGCCACAGGTTGGTAACTGTTGTTGGTAAAATGCTTCCTGTGAAACAGTCAAACATCACACCGTACCTAGCGCCAATTACCACAACAATTCCAATTACTATAGATAACAATAAAAGAAATTTGGCTAAAGAAAAAGTTTTTGGATATAAAATATAATAATATGTCTTTACAGCATTTCTGAAATAAACTTAAAAATCACTAAAAATAACATACCTCTTATTAATCCTGTGTTTGGCAAGTATTTTATACTTTATCTCCCTTTTCAATAATAATAATTCATTTAATCAAACTCTAAAACAAGTTGTTCACTTTGCCACAATATCTCTAATAATATCACCTCCAATCTTCAAAGTCTGTTCGGATTTAGCAAAACAGAGACGCAGGTATTTCTCGGAAAGGTGCTTGTTTTTACCGAAGAAGAGACTCAGGGGAATACCAGCTAACTTCATGTGTTCCGTTAACCATTGGGCACATTGTATATCATATGCAACCTGGGTAGTTGGTACATGTTAACTAAAAGTACATGTGAACATTGAACAACTGGGTTAAGCATATCACGAGAACAGTAATATTTAATGCCCACAATATTGCCTACCTGCTTAAGCTCAATGCATGAAAACTCCACAGTAAAACCGCACAAATTTAATACAAACGATACTCAAATATAATACACCAATATCTCCGCCACATACCTGAGAAGTATCAAATTCCAATCCCAGAGGTGAAGTATCGACCAGGATAAAGTAACCCCCAAAGGGCTCTACCACACTCAACCCCGCATCTCCGCACGCTGATATTATCTCGCTACAGCCTTTCTCCATTATCTAACGGGATACGTTTATTCACAGTACGGCGTATTAGTTGAAATCGGAGGGGATAGGTTAAATAAATTTTATAAGACACTGCGACAAAAAATGTAAGTTTAAAGAACATAATATTACGAAAATAAACGACCAAGACGTTGAGGACGAAATTAAACATATTTCGCAGAATAAAATTTCCATCACAGACTAAGTTCAGCAGTGAAATACCTTTGATAATTGGGAGTGATAAGATTGCTCTTGTCCTTTAAGTTCTATTTCCCTCTCTACACATCGCGCTATCACCTCTAGAAGAGTTAGTAAGCAACACTACAATTCCTTAAGTTCAAGGTTTAAAAGAAGAAGTGTTTGAAAAATAATGGAAACTGAAGACCCTGCAAGAATCACGTTAACATAATTATTTTAACTAAAATAATAATTAAATATATATAATAATTACCCTGTATTATGTTAATTACCCTGTATTATGTTAATTACCCTGTAAGATAGTAGGAGCCGAGTAGACAGCAGTCTGATGTACAGTCTGCAGTTTAGAGATCAGCTCCTCAGGCCCAATGGCCCATCCCAACTTATACCCTGTCATTGAGAAGCTCTTCCCAGCGCTACCCACAGTTACAGTGCGCTCCCACCCTCCCGGCGCATTAGCTATACGATGGTGCACGTGCCCAGGGAACACACAGCGCTCATATACCTAGTGAGGGGGAATTATATACCCCTCCGGGGGACTTAATAAAGTAATAAGGGATGGGATAAGGGATGGGATAAGGGATACTGATAAGGGATGGGATAAGGGATGGGATGAGGGTTACTGATAAGGGATGGTATAACTGTATAAGGGATGGGACAAGGGATGGGATAACGGATGGGATGGGATAATGGATACTGATAAGGGGTGGGATAAAAGGGTGGGATAAGGGACGGGATAAGGCCAAGGGATGGGATAAGATTAAGGGATGGGATATAAAATAAGGGGTTTTACAAATGAAACCTTGAAGAAAGACGGTACAACAAACCTCGTCACTGACGATGATAACATTGTGTTTCTCGCAGGTCCTTGCAATAAACTCCATCTCCTCCGCACTAAACAACTTGCCAATGGGGTTGTGAGGAGTATTCACCATCAGTAACTTTGTCTTGCTGGTGAACGCTCCCTCAAACTCAGCCTTGTCCAGGACCCAGTTGTTTGCGTTTGTAGGGTCTCCGTCTGGTTTTAGGGGGACGTACACAGGCTTACCTCCGCAAACTTCCACTACTACTGAGTAACTATCAAAGTGGGGTTCTATCAGTATCACCTGAGAAATATTGTGGTTTTAAATATTTAAATATTTAACATATTATTATAATAATGACATTTTGTGAAATTTATTTAGTTTCAGTAAATAGCTTACAATTCATCATTCATACCACCAACTCTGTTAAAGATGACAAAGACACGGGACTGAAATAATAACAAGTTGTTTTATTTAATAACTAATATAAGTTGTTTTACTTAATAATTAATTAAAAATAATATCTCGCTAACTTCATCCCCAGGATCAGTAAAGGCAGTAAGAGCAGCGTAGAGAGACTCGTACGCTCCTACAGATGTCATTATCTCTGTCATGGGGTCTATCTGACGTCCGAGTTCGGGACTGTACATTTCTGACAGTGCGTTAACTAGCCGGGGGTAGCCTTGACCTCTTGTGTACCTGACCAGTGAGTTAGTTTCAAAGAGCACTTTATTCAATGTTATCATAATGCATACTCTAAGTGAAAACATACTCTAAGTGAAAACATACTCTAAGTGAAAACATACTCGAAGTGAAAACATACTCGAAGTGAAAACATACTCGAAGTGAAAACATACTCTAAGTGAAAACATACTCTAAGTGAAAACATACTTGAAGTGAAAACATACTCGAAGTGAAAACATACTCTAAGTGAAAACATACTCTAAGTGAAAACATACTCGAAGTGAAAACATCTAACCGAGTAGGACTAATAATAAGACTAACCAATGAGCACTGGGCACGTTGACAGCATCACTCCAGGCCTCCTTGAGGAACTCAGGCGGAGTAAAATCAGGAAACCCCTGTCCTAGATTCACTGCTTTGTGTTTTATAGCTAGAGCGGAGTATTCCACCCAGAGGTTCTTCTCGTGACCCTGAAATTAGAGAATAAAAACGTTAATAAGGGGTCGTTCACATAATATTACGTAATCAGCTGAGGAGGCTGGGGGGGGGGGGGGGGGGGGGGGGTTCCGCATGATTCCGCTAGTGTAATTTTGACACAATAGCAATGTGTAAAACTGATAACGGAGGGGGGGGGGGTAAAAATGTTCCAAAAAGTGATTACGTAATATATGAACGACCCCTAAGTCAGGCTTTAAAAGTATACCTAGATTATAGGTGTTGTGATTATTATCCGTCATTCTTGTAAAATATGGAACTTTACTTACAATGATTCTCTGAGCAGGAGCAAAGTTAGACAGACAGCGGTTACCATGGCAACAAAGCGACTGTTGAACTGTTCGCAACATTAGTAACTTTTAGTTCATTCAAGATTGACGTATCATAGTCGCTATTGATGATGAAATGTTATCAGCCAAATTATTTTACTCTACCGATACAGTTAATTATAATCAGCATTCTAGTATTAGGCATTAAATTTTTGTTTTAATTGGTGTGTATCCTGAAATTTTTCTAATTAAAAATACTGTGCGGGATAAATATCGGTCAATAAAATTATAAATAATAAAATTAAGTAAATAATAAAATTAAGTTAAAAATTGTGAATATTCGGTCAAACTTTTAAAAACATCTAAAAACAATAACTCCAGTTTATCAACTACTATTTTCTACCTCTTTCTTGACTAATTCCGGTACTTTAACACTGTCTTTAAACTTCTGCAAAGCCACCTGGTAACCTACCCTATCGTCCATATTCTCCAAATAAACATACGCGTTAAAATCATTCAGCCTCTCACAGTCTGCTGAGTAGTGGAGCATGTAGAAACACTCAAAACAAAAGTAACATGGACTACTGGGAGCGTCTTCGTCGTTGAAAGTGATCCACCGTGCAAACCGCTCATTACAAATACCACAGGATAATCTGCGCGGCCCGCTGCGGAAAACTTGACGCGGATAGTTCACTACGCGCGGGTCATCCCCCGGGTGAAACAGTCTGATCTGCTCTATCACTATCAAATGTTCACAGCCTCCCTGGTGAATGAATACATAGGGCAGTCCCAGGTGAAGCTCCAGATCCATAAACCTTGTTTCGGATATGTCCTCAGTTTTAGTAATGGGCTGCTGACCACGGTTTAAATTGCCCGCGTGCATTTCTAGAAACTTTATAATCTCCACTGAGTAATCCACGTAACCGGGGTTACGTTTGTCTATATAAATAGTGTCGTCCAGGAAGATTGCGGAGGAGGTCCTGGTTTTAGAGTTCCAGTCAACGTCTTCTAACATTGGATTATCACTGAAATGGTAACCATGGCAATTAGTTGTGTAACTATGGTTGCTAGCAGTGCAACTACTAGTGTAAGTGGATTGTCACTTAAATGAAGACAGCCACAATTAGATCTTACTGAAAGTAACCTTATAAATGTCAAGTAGAATAATGTGGATTGTCGTAATGTAAAGAAAATTGAAGAATTGAAGAAAATAGTGTGTTATTAGTTAAATAACTAGTAGTGTAACTATGGTAACCAGTTGTCTTGCCAGCACAGAGCTAGATCCATAGTACAGTCAATAGCATCCACAAACTCTGCAATAGTCTGAGAAGCTAACACGAACACTCCTTTAGTTTTAACCATCTTAGCTTCCTTGTACATGGCTATTTGTAAAACTAACTCTGGAGTCTTTACTAACTCTTTATCATCCAACTGAAAGTTAGAACAAATGTTTAGTTAGATAAGAAAGAGAAAGTGTTTGGTTAGAGAAGAAAGAAAGAGAAAGTGTTTGATTAGAGAAGAAAGAAAGAGAAAGTGTTTAGTTAGTTTAGAAAGAAAGAGAAAGTGTTTGATTAGAGAAGAAAGAAAGAGAAAGTGTTTGATTACAGAAGAAAGAAAGAGAAAGTGTTTAGTTAGTTTAGAAAGAAAGAGAAAGTGTTTAGTTAGATAAGAAAGAAAGATTATGTGTTCGGTTAGAGACGGGTAAAGTTAAAAGTGCTATAAGCTATACTACGGATATGAGTATATTTAAATAGGAGCACTAGTTTCTGGCTGGCTGGTAAACTTACCGACATTTGAGTATCATAATCCAAAGCAATATTCTCTTTCTCAAAAGGTCTGAAATAGTTAACAGTCATCTGCTTCTTGAGTGGATGTTGCCTTTGTTTGTTTATCTGTATTTCTTTGAAGAACTTGTATGCATGCAGCTCTTTGGGTATCAGCTTATCTTTCTTCTCGTCGTAGAAATCATCGTTAGCAGGGGGAATTATATCTCCGAGGAGGGAGTTGGGACTGAGTAGTTCATCGTATATCTCCGCTTCTTCTAATGAGATGTCTGGGGGGGGGATGAGGTGGTTAACTATGTGTAACTAGTTGTGTAACTATGTGTAATTATTAGTGTAACTATGTGTAATTATTAGTGTAACTATAGTTACTAGTAGTGTAACTATATATAGTTACTAGTAGTGTAACTATAGTTACTAGTAGTGTAACTATGGTTACTAGTAGTGTAACTATGGTAACTATGGAATATCATCTCTTAGTTCATTCGCTTTATATTGGAGTTGTGTATGCATAATATGATAGTCACTTGCACTGTTTGATGCAATTTTGACTGGATAACTTTTAAAGATCATTTTGAGATATTATATTCGTTTAAAATGATACAGAATTTGAAAATTTAGATTTCATTTTCTAATGCTTTCTCTCGAAATCAAACTTCCAACACCTCAATCGTGTCATTTGGCATCTAAAGTTGACTTACTAATTGGTTGCAGGTGAAAAAATCAGTCAAAACTGTAAAATTTCGGTCCTGGAAATTTCATCTCTCCTGGAAATTTCATCTCTTGGGACAATATGATTTTGCAATTTTATTCGGCATTTTGACTCCCAGTACCTCAATTTGATTTCATACCATCATCAATAAATTGATAAATTGGTTTCCGGGCAAACATTTTATCCATTCTGTCAAATTTGTGTTCAACAAATTTCATATTTGAAAATGGGACAGGATTTTGAAAATACAACTTTTCGTCTTGTCAAGCGGTCTGCTGTGGGCTTCCTCCGACCGAAATCAAACTTCCAGCACCTCAATCGTGTCATTTGGCATCTATAGTTGACTTACTAATTGGTTGCAGGTGAAAAAATCAGTCAAAACTGTAAAATTTCGGTCCTGGAAATTTCATCTTCAAAAACTGAAAATGGGACAGAGATTGGGACAATATGACTTTGCAATTTTATTCGGCATTTTAACTCCCAGTACCTCAATTTGGTTTCATACCATCATCAATAAACTGACTAATTGGTTTCCGGGCAAAAATTTTATCCATTCTGTCAAATTTGTGTTCAAGAAATTTCATATTTGAAAATGGGACAGGATTTTGAAAATGCAACTTTTCGTCTTGTCAAGCGGTCTGCTGTGGGCTTGTTCCGACCGAAATCAAACTTCCAGCACCTCAATCGTGTCATTTGGCATCTATAGTTGACTTACTAATTGGTTGCAGGTGAAAAAATCAGTTAAAACTGTAAAATTTTGGTCCTGGAAATTTCATCTTCAAAAACTGAAAATGGGACAGAGATTGGGACAATATGACTTTGCAATTTTATTCGGCATTTTAACTCCCAGTACCTCGATTTGGTTTCATACCATCATCAATAAAATGACTAATTGGTTTCCAGGCAAAAATTTTATCCATTCTGTCAAATTTGTGTTCAAGAAATTTCATATTTGAAAATGGGACAGGATTTTGAAAATACAACTTTTCGTCTTGTCAAGCGGTCTGCTGTGGGCTTCCTCCGACCGAAATCAAACTTCCAGCACCTCAATCGTGTCATTTGGCATCTATAGTTGACTTACTAATTAGTTGCAGGTGAAAAAATCAGTCAAAACTGTAAAATTTCGGTCCTGGAAATTTCATCCTCAAAAACTGAAAATGGGACAGAGATTGGGACAATATGATTTTCCATTTTCTCCGGGATTTTGACTTCCAGTACCTCAATTTGGTCTCATGTCACCTATAATCAGCTGATTAAATAATGATCAGACGTTTCTTAGTAAAATGTCCAGAAGGACTAACTTCATAACTTGTTGCTAAACCATGGGGTGTAATTACTAGTGTAACCATGGTAATTATGTGTAATTATTAGTGTAACCATGGTAACTAACTTGTTGCTGCTGCAGGCTTTTAAAAATTAATTAAAATTT
>NC_087080.1:1301341-1318278 GCF_026151205.1 Bolinopsis microptera | reverse complement strand
TACCCCTTAAAGTAAACACCCTACCCCTTAAAGTAAACACCCTATCCCTTAAAGTAAACACCCTACCCTAAGTAAACACCCAACCCCTTTAAAGTAAACACCCTACCCCTAAAGTAAACACCCTACCCCTTAAAGTAGAACACCCTACCCCTTAAAGTAAACACCCTACCCCTTAAGTAATCACCCTACCCCTTAAAGTAAACACCCTACCCCATAAAGTAAACACCCTACCCCCATAAAGTAAACACCCTACCCTTAAAGTAAACACCCTACCCCTTAAAGTAAACACCCTACCCCATAAAGTAAACACCCTACCCCTTAAAGTAAACACCCTACCCCTTAAAGTAAACACCCTACCCCATAAAGTAAACACCCTACCCCTTAAAGTAAACACCCTACCCCATAAAGTAAACACCCTACCCCATAAAGTAAACACCCTACCCCTTAAAGTAAACACCCTACCCCATAAAGTAAACACCCTACCCCTTAAAGTAAACACCCTACCCCTTAAAGTAAACACCCTACCCCTTAAAGTAAACACCCTACCCCTTAAAGTAAACACCCTACCCCTTAAAGTAAACACCCTGCCCCTTAAAGTAAACACCCTACCCCATAAAGTAAACACCTTACCCCTTAAAGTAAACACCCTACCCCTTAAAGTAAACACCCTACCCCTTAAAGTAAACACCTTACCCCATAAAGTAAACACCCTACCCCTTAAAGTAAACACCCTACCCCTTAAAGTAAACACCCTACCCCATAAAGTAAACACCCTACCCCATAAAGTAAACACCCTACCCCTTAAAGTAAACACCCTACCCCTTAAAGTAAACACCCTACCCCATAAAGTAAACACCCTACCCCTTAAAGTAAACACCCTACCCCATAAAGTAAACACCCTAACCCTTAAAGTTAACACCCTACCCCTTAAAGTAAACACCCTACCCCTTAAAGTAAACACCCTACCCCTTAAAGTAAACACCCTGCCCCTTAAAGTAAACACCCTACCCCTTAAAGTAAACACCTTACCCCTTAAAGTAAACACCCTAACCCTTAAAGTTAACACCCTACCCCTTAAAGTAAACACCCTACCCCTTAAAGTAAACACCCTACCCCTTAAAGTAAACACCCTATCAGGAAAGGGCACACCGCCTCCCAGCTACTATCAGTAGTGTACGGAGCTGTACAGTTCGGAATGTTCACTAAAGTTAGTCACGTGATAGAGGAACTCTTTCCTGGCCGCTCTCCTGATACTCAACCTCTTGTTAGGTAGGTGAACACTAACCTGTTGTTAGGTAGGTGAACACTAACCACTTGTTAGGTAGGTGAACACTAACCTCTTGTTAGGTAGGTGAACACTAACCTCTTGTTAGGTAGGTGAACACTAACCTCTTGTTAGGTAGGTGAACACTAACCTCTTGTTAGGTAGGTGAACACTAACCTCTTGTTAGGTAGGTGAACACTAACCTCTTGTTAGGTAGGTGAACACTAACCTCTTGTTAGGTAGGTGAACACTAACCTGTTGTTAGGTATGTGAACACTAACCTCTTGTTAGGTAGGTGAACACTAACCTCTTAGTGTTCACCTACCTAACAAGAGATTAGTGTTCACCTACCTAACAAGTTAGGTAGGTGAACACTAATCTCTTGTTAGGTAGGTGAACACTAACCTCTTGTTAGGTAGGTGAACACTAACCTCTTGTTAGGTAGGTGAACACTAACCTCTTGTTAGGTAGGTGAACACTAACCTCTTGTTAGGTAGGTGAACACTAACCTCTTGTTAGGTAGGTGAACACTAACCTCTTGTTAGGTAGGTGAACACTAACCTCTTGTTAGGTAGGTGAACACTAACCTGTTGTTAGGTAGGTGAACACTAACCTGTTGTTAGGTAGGTGAACACTAACCTCTTGTTAGGTAGGTGAACACTAACCTCTTGTTAGGTAGGTGAACACTAACCTCTTGTTAGGTAGGTGAACACTAACCTCTTGTTAGGTAGGTGAACACTAACCTCTTGTTAGGTAGGTGAACACTAACCTGTTGTTAGGTATGTGAACACTAACCTCTTGTTAGGTAGGTGAACACTAACCTCTTAGTGTTCACCTACCTAACAAGAGATTAGTGTTCACCTACCTAACAAGTTAGGTAGGTGAACACTAATCTCTTGTTAGGTAGGTGAACACTAACCTCTTGTTAGGTAGGTGAACACTAACCTCTTGTTAGGTAGGTGAACACTAACCTCTTGTTAGGTAGGTGAACACTAACCTCTTGTTAGGTAGGTGAACACTAACCTCTTGTTAGGTAGGTGAACACTAACCTTTTGTTAGGTAGGTGAACAGTAACGTCTTGTTAGGTAGGTGAACACTAACCTCTTGTTAGGTAGGTGAACACTAACCTCTTGTTAGGTAGGTGAACATTAACCTGTTGTTAGGTAGGTGAACACTAACCTCTTGTTAGGTAGGTGAACACTAACCTCTTGTTAGGTAGGTGAACACTAACCTGTTGTTAGGTAGGTGAACACTAACCTGTTGTTAGGTAGGTGAACACTAACCTCTTGTTAGGTAGGTGAACACTAACCTCTTGTTAGGTAGGTGAACACTAACCTCTTGTTAGGTAGGTGAACACTAACCTCTTGTTAGGTAGGTGAACACTAACCTTTTGTTAGGTAGGTGAACACTAACCTCTTGTTAGGTAGGTGAACACTAACCTCTTGTTAGGTAGGTGAACACTAACCTCTTAGTTAGGTAGGTGAACACTAACCTCTTGTTAGGTAGGTGAACACTAACCTCTTGTTAGGTAGGTGAACACTAACCTCTTGTTAGGTAGGTGAACACTAACCTCTTGTTGGGTAGGTGAACACTAACCTCTTGTTGGGTAGGTGAACACTAACCTCTTGTTAGGTAGGTGAACACTAACCTCTTGTTAGGTAGGTGAACACTAACCTCTTGTTAGGTAGGTGAACACTAAACATAATATTTTAAGACCACATTTGTTTAGTCATGTCCGATAAGGAAGTTAGGTTAACAAGCTATTTGTTTCAGTTTTGTATCAGGAGGAGTAGCGGGGACGTAGTGTATTTATAGTGTATTTATAGTGTATTTATAGTGTATTTGTTTCAGTTTTGTATCAGGAGGAGTAGCGGGGATGTAGTGTATTTATAGTGTATTTATAGTGTATTTGTTTCAGTTTTGTATCAGGAGGAGTAGCGGGGATGTAGTGTATTTATAGTGTATTTATAGAGTTTTTGTTTCAGTTTTGTATCAGGAGGAGTAGCGGGGATGTAGTGTATTTATAGTGTATTTATAGTGTATTTGTTTCAGTTTTGTATCAGGAGGAGTAGCGGGGATGTAGTGTATTTATAGTGTATTTATAGTGTATTTGTTTCAGTTTTGTATCAGAGGAGTAGCGGGGACGTATTGTATTTATAGTGTATTTATAGTGTATTTGTTTCAGTTTTGTATCAGGAGGAGTAGCGGGGATGTAGTGTATTTATAGTGTATTTTTGTGTATTTGTTCAGTTTTGTATCAGGAGGAGTAGCGGGGACGTAGTGTATTTATAGTGTATTTATAGTGTATTTTTAGTGTATTTGTTTCAGTTTTGTATCAGGAGGAGTAGCGGGGACGTAGTGTATTTATAGTGTATTTATAGTGTATTTGTTTCAGTTTTGTATCAGGAGGAGTAGCGGGGATGTAGTGTATTTATAGTGTATTTATAGTGTATTTGTTTCAGTTTTGTATCAGGAGGAGTAGCGGGATTATTTTGTAGTGGTATTTATAGGTGGAGTAGCGGGGATGTAGTGTTATTATGTATTTGTTTCAGTTTTGTATCGGAGGAGAGCGGGGTTAGTGTATTTTTTTATTTAAAAAGGTTTATTTGTTTCAGTTTTGTATCAGGAGGGTAGGGGGCGGGCGGGGGACTTTTCTCGAGCCTCTTAAAACTGTGAGACGAGAATGGTTGCAGCGCCACAACTTTAATGAAGCCCCCTCCTAGTCCTTTAATTTTTTGAAAATTTATAGTATTTTTTTGATATAATATTTAAAATTAAATTTTTTACTGTCGTTTTTTTTCCTATTTTTTAAAACGTCTGAGTAAGCAAGTATGAATTTCTTTTTGAATACCCCAACCTTATTTATTACTTTTAAAACCAAAACCTCCCCCCCTTTGCAGAGTCCCGAGAAAAAGGGGAAGCTTTCTTTACCCCAAAAGGAGGGATTTAGAGGCTTCCAGAGGGTAAACTAATCCCTGCAAGTGCTTCCCAGTGCTTCCCTGAAAATTTGGGGTTTTTTTATTTTTTGTTTTAACCCTTTTTCTAAAACCAATAAATACACTATATTAAATAAAATTTTAAAATTTCCCACTATAAAAAACCCCCCCCCCCCCCACTATAAATAACCAAAATAAAATTTACCACTATAAAACACTTTTTACAACCCTATAAAAATACATTATAAAAAAAAACTTAAAAATATTAGTTTTGGGGTTTTCACAAGGTTTTAATACCTTAAAATTCCCCAAAGGGGTTTTCCCAGTGTTCCTACAGTTGGGGCTTATAGTTCTTGATACTCTCTTACCAAGTAAACACCTAAAATTAACCTTTAAAAATAAATATAAATACACTATAAGATTTAGAGGTTCTCAGGGTTTTAAAAATAAAAATCTCCTGCAAGGGGTTTTCCCGTGTTTCCCTACAGTTCGGGGCTTTATAGTTCTTGTTATCTCTATCCCAAAAGAAAAAAATACCATAAAATACACTAAAAAATCACAAAAAATCATTTAAGATTTAGGGTTTTTCCAGAGGTTTAATACTAATCCCCTGCATGTGGTACCCAGTGTTTCCCTAAAATTTGGGGGCAAAATTTTTTCTTGTAACTCCTTATACCAAGTAAATACACTTAAATACACTAAAAAACCATTAATAAACTATAAAATAACTATAAGATTTAAGGTTTCTACAGGGGGTTTAATCCCTTTAATCCCCTGCAATGGTACCCAGGGGTTTCCCCCGTTCGGGGCTTATAGTTCTTGTTCTCCCCAAACCCAAGTAAAATCACTATAAAATACATTTATAAATACACTAAAAATACCAAAAAGATTTAGGGGTTCTACAGAGGTTTTAATTCCCTAATCCCCGCAAGTGGTCCCCGTGCTTCCCCTACTGCGGGGTTATAGTTCTTTTTTAACTCCCTCTATACCAAGTAAAAACACAAAAATACCTATAAATAAACTATTAAAATACACAAAATTTAAATTCACTAAAAATTTTTAATTTCCCCTACAAATTAATAAAAAAACCCAAAAAAAACCCCCCTTTCCAAATTTTTCCCTTCTTTCTCTAAAGTTTTTTTTTTTATTCTTGTTTTCTTTTTTTTTTTTTTTTTCCCCTTTTTTTTTTTCCTTTTTTTTTTTTTTCCCTTTTTCCTTTTTTACCTTTTTTCCTTTTTTTTAAATTTTTTTCCCAAATTTTTTTTTTTTTCCCTTTCTCCTTTTTCTTTCCCCTTTTTTTTTCTATTTTTTTTTTTTTTTCCTTTTTTTTTTTTTTTTTTTTCCCCCTCTTACCTTCCTTTTTTTTTTTTTTCCCTTTCCTTTTTAAATAAACTTTTTTTTCTTTTTCCCTTGTTTTTTTTTTTTTTTTTAAAAAATTAAAAACTCCCTTAATTTTCCTTTTTAAAAATTTTCCTTGTTTTTTTTTTTTTATTTTTTCAAAGGGTTTTTTCCCAATTCCTGAAAAGTTTCCCCCATGCTTCCCCTACAGTTCGTGGCTTATAGTTTTGTTTTCTCCTCTACCCAAAGTAAATCACAAATAATTTTTAAAATACCTAAAACTTACACTAAAAATACACTATAAACACAAAATCCTAAAAATCAAAAAAATTAAATACACTATAAATTTGGGTTTAAAAGAGGTTTTCCCAAAAATTAGCAGTGGTTCCAGGTTCTCTGCAGTTCGGGGGTTATAGTTTTTGTTTACCTTTACCAAGTAAATACACTATAAATAGTAAATACCTATAAAAACACTTTAATACACTAAAAACACTATAAAAACACTTTAAATCCACAAAAATTCTAAAAACACTATAAATAGAAAATAACTATAAGATTAGGGGCCCCTTTACAAAAGGTTTAAAATTTACTAATCTCCTCCCAAGGGGTTTCCCCCAGTGTTCTCTCAGTTCGTGGCTTTTTTTGTTTTTTGTTACTACTCTACCCCAAGAAAAATACCTATAAAACACCAAAAAAAAAATACACTATAAAAAAAACTAAAAATTCCTATAGAACACTTAAAAAAAACCCTAAAAATTTAGAGGCTTCAAAGGTTTAAAACCAACCCTGAAGTGGAAAACCAGGTTTCCCCTACTTTTCGGGGCTTATGTTTTTTAAAAAAATCCTTATCCAAAAGTAAAACACATAATAATTTAAAACCTAAAAAATAACTATAAATAGTAAATCCCCTGAAAGATTTTGGGCTTTACAGAGGTTTAAACCAATTCCCCGCAGTGGTTCCCCCGTGCTTCCTCAGTTCGGGGCTTATAGTTTTGTATACTACTCTAACCAAGTAAATAACTAAAATAAACCAATAAATTACATTAAATTACATTTTAAAAAACACTATAAATACACTTTAAAAATCAAAAAAAAACCATTAAAATTAAAAAACATTGGTAAGTTTTTAAAATTTCTAAGGGGTTTAATCCCCATCCTCCTCAAGGGTTCCCATGTTCCTTCGTTCGGGGTTTTTTTTTCTTTTTAAAATCCCTTTCCCAAGTAAATTACCTTAAAACACTTAAAACACATGAATACACAAAAATCCCTACACTTAAATACAAAAAAAAGAAAAATACACATAAGATTTAAAGGGGTTTTTAAAGAGGTTTAAAACCTAATCCCTCAAGTTTTTCCCAAATGGTTCCCTTCATTTTCGTGGAAAAGTTCTTGTAAAACTCTAACCAAGTAAATACACTATAAATAAAACTATAAATAACTAAAATACACTTAAAATTTAGAGGTTTCTACAGGTTTTTTTAATACCTAATTCCCCTGCAAGTGGTTCCAAAGTGCGCTTACAGTTGGGGCTTTTTGTTCTTGAACACTTACCCCAAGTAAACCAAAAATTTACCTTTAAAACCACTAAAAATTTCACTAAACACCTTAACTACAAAATCCCCACTAATGTCTTATAAATACATTTTAAAATACACAAAAAGACATTATAAATCTATATAAACCTACTTGGTTGTTAGGTTTTTTTTTTTTTTAAAAATTTTAAACCCCCCCAAAGTTTTGGAAAACCTTGACCTTGACATCCTGTACAAAGTAACAAGTGTAACAGTAAGTGTTTTTTAACTTGGAAAAACGTACGGGGAATTTTGTAACTAATGTACAAGGTAACTAGGGTTGAAAACTTTGGTAACTGTACGGGGGTAATAGGAAAATATGTAACTTGGAAATAGTGTTGTAACTATGGTAACTAGTGTTGTAACTATGGTAACTAGTGTTGTAACTATGGTAACTGTACAGGGTGCAAGCTATTGAAAAGGAGCGTTTATCGAACAAAGAGAGTTTCCTTTTTGTGTAACTAGTGTTGTAACTATGGTAACTGTACAGGGTGCAAGCTATAGAAAAGGAGCGTTTATCAAACAAAGAGAGTTTCCTTTTTGGAGCAGTTTCTGGAGTGTTCGCCAAATGTGCAGTCCTTCCCTTTGACGTTACAAAGAAACGATTACAGGTGAATAAAACTAGTAGTGTTGTAAAGGTGTTGTAACTATGGTAACTAGTAGTGAATAAAACTAGTAGTGTTGTAAAGGTGTTGTAACTATGGTAACTAGTAGTGAATAAAACTAGTAGTGTTGTAAAGGTGTTGTAACTATGGTAACTAGTAGTGAATAAAACTAGTAGTGTTGTAAAGGTGTTGTAACTATGGTAACTAGTAGTGAATAAAACTAGTAGTGTTGTAAAGGTGTTGTAACTATGGTAACTAGTAGTGAATAAAACTAGTAGTGTTGTAAAGGTGTTGTAAAGTTATGGTAACTAGTAGTGAATAAAACTAGTAGTGTTGTAAAATGTAAAGGTGTTGTAACTATGGTAACTAGTAGTGAATAAAACTAGTAGTGTTGTAAAGGTGTTGTAACTATGGTAACTAGTAGTGAATAAAACTAGTAGTGTTGTAAAGGTGTTGTAGCTATGGTAACTAGTAGTGAATAAAACTAGTAGTGTTGTAAAGGTGTTGTAATTATGGTAACTAGTAGTGAATAAAACTAGTAGTGTTGTAAAGGTGTTGTAAAGTTATGGTAACTAGTAGTGAATAAAACTAGTAGTGTTGTAAAATGTAAAGGTGTTGTAACTATGGTAACTAGTAGTGAATAAAACTAGTAGTGTTGTAAAGGTGTTGTAACTATGGTAACTAGTAGTGAATAAAACTAGTAGTGTTGTAAAGGTGTTGTAGCTATGGTAACTAGTAGTGAATAAAAGTCGTGATTCAAGGTGATGTAATGTTGGGACAATGCACTGACTTTTAGAAATGAGCTGATAATAACTGGTAGTGTAACTATGGTAACTATTAATGTAACTATAGTAACTAGTAGTGTAACTATGGTAACTAGTAGTGTAACTATGGTAACTAGTAGTGTAACTATAGTAACTAGTAGTGTAACTATGGTAACTAGTAGTGCAACTATGGTAACTAGTAGTGCAACTATGGTAACTAGTAGTGCAACTATGGTAACTAGTAGTGTAACTATGGCAACTAGTAGTGTAACTATGGTAACTAGAAGTGTAACTATGGTAACTAGTAGTGTTACTATGGTAACTGTACAGGTACAAGGATTTAGAAAGGTGATACAGGAGGGAGGGTTAGAGAGTAACTATGGTGTAACTATAGTAACTAGTAGTGTAACTATGGTAACTGTACAGGTACAAGGATTTAGAAAGGTGATACAGGAGGGAGGGTTAGAGAGTAACTATGGTGTAACTATAGTAACTAGTAGTGTTACTATGGTAACTGTACAGGTACAAGGATTTAGAAAGGTGATACAGGAGGGAGGGTTAGAGAGTAACTATGGTGTAACTATAGTAACTAGTAGTGTAACTATGGTAACTGTACAGGTACAAGGATTTAGAAAGGTGATAGAAGAGGGAGGGTTAGAAAGTGTACCAGTTTACAAGGGACTTGTTCATTGTGTTACAACAGTGTACAAACACGAGGGTATACTCGGCTTCTACAAGGGTGCTTTGCCTAGCTTACTAAAGGTCAGATCTTACCTGATATCTTCAGAACTTGTAGATTAATGGGGGATTTATATCTTATTTTGTTATTATTTGTTATATTGAGTGCTTGGTTATAATAAGTTATAAAATAATCTGATAATGAACCACCTTAGCTTCGGTAAAAGATTTATTGTTAAGTATTTAGCTTCTGACTATTAAAAATTACTAGTACATTTAACTAATTATATATTTTAACTTTATAGCTAAATGTGTCATATAGTTCAATGTGTATTATATAATACAACTATTACACTATAATATAACGTTATAAATAATGTGTTATTTCAGGCGTTTGTCTCTACTGGTACCACCTTTATGACGTTCAACTTCTTCTCTGGGCTTGTCACAGCCTCCAGGACATACAGAAACGGTCTGAGCTAATTATTATACTTGATAGGGACTTTGGTAGGAAACTAGTTTATTTATTATCAACTAAAAATTACGAGAAACTAAAATGACAGTATTCATTACTTAAATTAATTATATTTAATTACATTTAATCTATTGGCAGTAAGTAGGTATTTAAGTAAGTAGCTACCCCTCATAATTAAATAATTTACACCACTCCATCATAATTATATATAATCACCCCTTCACAACATCATCCCTAGCTGAAGATGATTTATACATGTATTTTGAAAGCTTCTGCTAAAACAAAATTTTCGTATCACTTACATGTTTAAACAAATCCCCCTTCATGCTCCTTCATAATATTTACTATCCCGTATTTACTTCCCCTTTCATTACCTTATTATATAATTGCGTATTCTTTTTTGTTACCCGGTCGGAAGTTTAATTTATAGCTAAATAGCTAAAAATAGGACCGAAAGTTTATTTTATCTTTTTTATTGTGACCTTGTTTGTACCAGTGTTTTGATCTAAATTATTATAAGAAATGAAATATTCGCATATCAGTCAGGTTAGGGGAGGGGTTTGGAAAAGCTGACTGTAACTTATACTCAATAGCTATGACGTATACTCAATAGCTATGACGTATAAAATGGTTACGAAGGGCTCAGGGAGAGGTTCTAAAATAGTAAACATCTGGCTTGATTAATATGTTTACATTATCATAAGATATGCGAATGATTCATGATAAGTTTTGTTAATTTATTTCTAGGAGAAGTTTATGTTAAATATTAACCGTGAAAGTTTGTTTTCAGTAAGTTATGTTTTGATTTAAGTGTTAACCCATAATTTGTGTGCTTCAATGCTTAATGATGTACAATTCTGGACAAACACATAAACTAGATTCCTGACGGTAAACCATGTAGTAACCACGTCACTAGTTTGAAACAGCAAATCTATATTACATTTATTGAGGTGATACTCCCTTGTGAGCCGGAACTAGTCACAAGCCGCTCGAGATACTAATATTATGTCGTTTTCATGTCTGACTATCATCAACCGTTTTTGCAGCCTGGGTTTAACAATATAATGAACAAAATAAATCCTTGTGTTGAATAACGATAATTAGTTAATAAGTTATTTAGTTAATAAGTTATTTAGTTAATAAGTTCATTACTTAATTAGTTAATTAGTTGATTAGTTGATTAGTTGATTAGTTAATAAGTTAATAAGTTAATAAGTTAATTAGTTCATCAGTTAATTAGTTAATTAGCAGTGATGATATGAACCTGACGTATGTTGATGTGGAGGTACACAACAAACCCCGGGTCTCCATACACGGCTCACTTCCCCGCTCATTATCATGTGACTTGATAGAGGGCTTCCTGAGTGAGGTGTGTGAAAACAGCTCTGATACCTTCACCCTGATACGGGTAAGTGTAATTAGTTAATTAATTAATTAGTTAATTAGTTAATTAGTTAATTAGTTAATTAGTATAGTATTTAATTAGTTAATTAGTATATTAGTTAATTAGTTAATTAGTTAATTAGTTAATTAGTTAATTAGTTAATACGTAAATTAGTATAGTATTTAATTAGTATATTAGTTAATTAGTTAATTAGTTAATTAGTTAATTAGTTAATTAGTTAATTGGTTAATTAGTTAATTAGTTAATTAACTCTGAACTAGACCTGAAAGACGCCCACCCAGGAAGGAGATACAGTGCTACTCGGAGAGTTCGAGGTGTCCTTATCAGCTGAAGATATTATTAAGATAAAATCCCATGATCAGCAGGTCTTCTACCTCAGCTTCGGGTAATTCTTGTTAATTAGTTAATTAATTAATAAGTTAATCAGCTGTACCCTTGACTACCACGCTATTTGGTGATCTGTGAAGGCTCATGTTGCCATAGTTACACCACTAGTTACCATAGTTACACCACTTTCAGAGGGTTATGTGAACTATGTAGAAGACAGGAAGCTTTGTTAAAGCTAGCTGTTACAGAGAGGATAGAGTTGGGGGTTGTGGAGTTCTCTTCTAATACATCTCATACTTCAGGTGGGGTAATTAGTTAATTAGTTAATTAGTTAATTGGGTATATATAGTTAATTGGTTAATCAATTAATTGGTTAATCAGTTAATTAGTTTATCAGTTCATCAGTAAGTCGGCGTATAAATACTTAGTTACTAGGTTAATTAGTTAATTAGTTAATTAGTTAATTAGTTAATTAGTTAATTAGTTAATTAATTAATTGATTAATTAGTTAACAAACTACCCAGGTAGCGGATACTTCACCCCTGATACTGGATCTCAACTCAGTGACTCAGAGTTTACTGGACATGCCTACCAAAACATAGAGGAGCCATTCGAAATGCTGGATATCCAGGATAGTGGTAAATTATTTAATGTTTAGTGTTCACTGCTTCGTCACGTGTACCATAAGGGTTTAATAATAATTAATATTTATGATGGCAATGAAGCGGAACTACATATATATTATATAATTATATAATATCATGTATGTGCTATTTAAAAAGATACAGTTAATGACACTAATGACGGGGGGAGGCAATGGTATAAAATGCCCCCCCCCCCCGGCCCCCCCACTAATGACAGTGAAATGCAAGCACAATGATGCACAGCTGATATTATATTAGTTATCTTTGTGTCGTCTCTTTTTTTACATCGTCGACGTTTACTTTGAACATGTTTTCTTTATATATATGATTATCTAGCTGAGTTAAGTGTTCAGTGCTAGTGTCTGCTTTTATTTCAGTGTTAGTTTTCAGTGTAAGTTTTCATACTTATTTGTCAGTGTTGGACAACAACACAGTACTACTCTAGTTTTCTCAGGATTTGGTATGATAATGCAGGATGTAGATACGTTTAACGAGCTAGGCAGAAGAGACTCTCAGTTCCAAACTATGGAGGTAGATACCAGAGAGGAGGGTTTCAGAGAGGAGGGTTCCAGAGAGGAGGGTTTCTCCAGGGGTGACATGTTTGAAATACCTTCAACATTCCAGTACCAACCCTCTTCTCCTACCATACTAGACTACAGGTGATTAGTGTTTTAAGTACCTCGATTTTTTATTTGATTTGCTTTTTGAAATTTTTACAAATAGTACATAATATACAAAGATACAATACAGCAAAGAGAATGAGAAATAAACGACATTAGAGGCATTATGTTGTGTAAAATTCGTACTAGACCATATTGTAGAAATACTAAACGCATGGGTAACTGGACAAGTGGTACAAGTTCTGGGGGTACCTCATAGTACCTCTTTAAGACGTGTCCCTCAAAGTATCTTGATATGTGAACTTAAACAATTTCAGTTAGCAAATTATTCTGATGATTTACCGTTTATCAAGCTTCTTTAGGAATAGAACTTTGAATACCTCAATCTTGTCTTGTGTCATCCTCAATGACCTTGTAAGATGGTCATTCAAGAAAAATTCAGTCAAAAATTATACAACCTATTTATACTTTTAATCTGAAGGGGATGATATTACAAAATAAAACACGGAATTATAATAAATTAAACTGAAATAGTTTGTGTTAATAAATTAACAGTTAGTTATATAATTCACTCAATTAACCTCTCTTACTAACCTCCCCAGACCTTGTACCCGATTCCAACTATAAACTAACTACTAACTAAAACTACTACACTAAAATATCACTAAATAATACCCGGACTATTAAAAGTCTTTACTTCCTAAGATATAATACTAATTAAAACTATGCTTATACACTCCATTCTTCTTCTAGGTTTCTACTCTTGTTGTGATCCTTCTAGTTGTCTCTATTTCTTCTCTCCAATACACTTACACTACAATAATAAAAACACCTGAAATATTATTCATATGAAAAATCAGGATGATAATACTTCATACCCAGGAGGAGACAAGGGTACGGCAGAAAAGCTCGTCTTCAAAAATCTTTCTAAATCTCTTCTTATCCAATTTACCCAGGAGTAGACAGAACAGTAGCTCCCCGGTCCGGGGTACCAGACCCTCCTCTATAATACTTCATACCCAGGAGTAGACAGGACAGTAGCTCCCCGGTCCGGGGTACCAGACCCTCCTCTATAATACTTCATACCCAGGAGTAGACAGGACAGTAGCTCCCCGGTCCGGGGTACCAGACCCTCCTCTATAATACTTCATACCCAGGAGTAGACAGGACAGTAGCTCCCCGGTCCGGGGTACCAGACCCTCCTCTATAATACTTCATACCCAGGAGTAGACAGGACAGTAGCTCCCCGGTCCGGGGTACCAGACCCTCCTCTATAATACTTCATACCCAGGAGTAGACAGGACAGTAGCTCCCCGGTCCGGGGTACCAGACCCTCCTCTATAATACTTCATACCCAGGAGTAGACAGGGCAGTAGCTCCCTGGTCCGGGGTACCAGACCCTCCTCTATAATACTTCATACCCAGGAGTAGACAGAACAGTAGCTCCCCGGTCCGGGGTACCAGACCCTCCTCTATAATACTTCATACCCAGGAGTAGACAGGACAGTAGCTCCCCGGTCCGGGGTACCAGACCCTCCTCTATAATACTTCATACCCAGGAGTAGACAGGACAGTAGCTCCCCGGTCCGGGGTACCAGACCCTCCTCTATAATACTTCATACCCAGGAGTAGACAGGACAGTAGCTCCCCGGTCCGGGGTACCAGACCCTCCTCTATAATACTTCATACCCAGGAGTAGACAGGACAGTAGCTCCCCGGTCCGGGGTACCAGACCCTCCTCTATAATACTTCATACCCAGGAGTAGACAGGACAGTAGCTCCCCGGTCCGGGGTACCAGACCCTCCTCTCCTGTTAGGTTCGGGAGGATGGACATGACTCTGAGGGGAGATCAGGGTGATAAACCCGGGGAGAGTTCCCACTCTGGTTACCATGACAACTACACTCCCTCTCCTGACAACTACATTCCCTCTCCTGTTGCTAATGATGGTGAGCTTCTGCAGAGTTTTATTTTTCTTTCTTATGGTTTGAACAATATTTAATAATAGTTGGAATCTATTCTGATATTCCACTTGATGTCTTCTAATTAACTAATTAACCGATAAACAAATTAAATTATTAACTAAACAACCAATTAACTAATTAACTCATTAACTACTTAATTAATTAATTAACTAATTAACTTACAGAGGAATTCTTGGTGGAGCGAGGAACCCCGTTACCTTACGGCAAATCTAACGTTATCGGAGCGTTAAATGAGACTCTGCAAAAGAAAGGAGAAAAACCTGCAGATATTATAGTTACTCCACACAGCCAGACCAGGTCTGCATTCCAATGTAGGATTAGTTAATTAGTTAATTAGTTAATTAGTTAATTAGTTAATTAGTTAATTAGTTAATTAGTTGATTAGTTAATTAGTTGATTAGTTGATTAGTTGATTAGTTGATTAGTTAATTAGTTAATTAGTTAATTAGTTGATTGATTAATTAATTGATTAGTTAATTAGTTAATTAGTTGATGAGTTTAATATTTATCGTGACATTTCGAATGGAGTTAGTTATTGCACATGATGTCACGTGGTGCAAATACTGTGTTCTGATTGGTTAGTTTGTGTCACGTGGTGTAAATACGGTGTTCTGATTGGTTAGTTTGTGTCACGTGGTGTAAATACTGTGTTCTGATTGGTTAGTTTGTGACCTTTACGTCCTCTTCAGCTTCTCAGCAAAAGTGTTTTTCTCCTTCCGAGGAGTGCGCCATGAGTACGAGTCAGATACTAGATTTAGAAATAAAAAAGATGCGAGAACGAATGCTGCTCATGTTGGTTACGTTGCTCTTAGCGATCTTATTAGGTAAGTGTATGATTGTATTATTGTTATTGGAGGGAAGAGGAAAATCTCAGAAAGAGAGGACAATTTGTATTGTGATATTAAGAATATTATGATATCTGAAAAATGTGCCACGCTATAATTGTTAATAAAGTCATATACTGCAAGTAGTAACAATATCTGATCAGGCCGGCCCACACAGCCTCTCCACTAGTAGTACGAGACTCACAACGGACCACTCCTCCTGGGAAGTGTGGAGTTACCATGGTTACTCCAACTAAGAACTATAAGAACCTCCTTCAAGAGTTCTGTCAGAAGAACAGTCACCCTGCTCCCGAGTACACTGCGTTAGATGTTGGGGACCAACACTCTCACGCGTTAGTTTTTATTTACTTAATTAGTTATTAAGTTATCTAACTTATTAAATTATTAAATTATTTGATTATTTAGTTATTTATTTATTTAGTTATTTAGTTATTTAGTTATTTAGTTATTTAGTTTTTAGTTATTTAGTTATTTAGTTATTTAGTTATTTAGTTATTTAGTT
The DNA here is from genome assembly GCF_026151205.1 of Bolinopsis microptera. NCBI lineage: Eukaryota > Metazoa > Ctenophora > Tentaculata > Lobata > Bolinopsidae > Bolinopsis > Bolinopsis microptera. Next base: position 1,302,320 of record NC_087080.1, on the reverse strand, counting down.
ATTTAGTTATTTAGTTATTTATTTATTTAGTTATTTAGTTACTTAATATTATTAAATTATTTGATTATTTAGTTATGTATAGCACACAATTCAGTTTTGAAGCGACTGTTTCTGTGAAGCTGAATACCGGAAGACTGATAAAAGAAACATCTGATCGGCTGGACACGAAGAAGGCTGCTACCTTTCAAGCTGCAGCACGTGCTTACAATTCTATACTTGGTGGACAGTAAGTACTGTGTAACTAAACGTATAATTATAATACCCCTGTTTACCCTAAATTATGCTTTCTTTGTTGGTAATTAAGATTTGAGACAGAAAAAAGTTCTTAATTGATAATTCTACAGGAAACTAAATGTTTTTGTTATGTAGCAGGTTGGGAAACGGAACACGTGATTCAAGTCCTCAACCCTCCACTCCTGCCAAGTCTGGTGTTACCATGGTTACTACTGGTGTTACCATGGTTACTACTTCTATAAACTGGAAGAACAAGCTTCAGGAGCTGTTTCAGAAGAACAGTCTCTCAGCTCCTAAATACACTCCTTCACCTGGCCTTGAAGGGTGCGTTTTATTACAGATTTATATAGTTTAAGTAAGTTAATTAATTAATTGAGAAACTTGTGATAATTCATGAACCTACCACAGTGTAGTTACTTGTTGTTTCACGTGATTTGTTATTTTAACACTCAGATCAGTATTTCCTTAAAAACTAAAACAATTTCAGATTCAAATCCACAGTTTACCTGGAGCTTGAAAAGGACGGATCTAAAAGTAGAAGGTTCACTTCAGATCTAAAAAAGAACGTGAAAGCAGCAGACATGCACGCGGCAGAGTTAGCGTACAGAGCTCTGGCGGAGAACACCTCTGAGATAGGACAGATTGGAAGGACCTGGGATTTCAGGGACTGGCACAATTCCAGGTCTTACCCTGCCCCGCTATACGATACTAGGGTTGTCAGGACCTATCCTAAGAGCGGCTTGTA
>NC_087080.1:1256267-1301241 GCF_026151205.1 Bolinopsis microptera | reverse complement strand
TTTAATTTGTTTATCGGTTAATTAGTTAATTAGAAGACATCAAGTGGAATATCAGAATAGATTCCAACTATTATTAAATATTGTTCAAACCATAAGAAAGAAAAATAAAACTATGTAGAAGCTCACCATCATTAGTAACAGGAGAGGGAGTGTAGTTGTCATGGTAACCAGAGTGAGAACTCTCCCCGGGTTTATCACCCTGATCTCCCCTCAGAGTCATGTCCATCCTCCCGAACCTAACAGGAGAGGAGGTTCTGGTACCCTGGACCAGGGAGCTACTGCCCTGTCTACTCCTGGGTATGAAGTATTATAGAGGAGGGTCTGGTACCCTGGACCAGGGAGCTACTGCCCTGTCTACTCCTGGGTATGAAGTATTATAGAGGAGGGTCTGGTACCCCGGACCGGGGAGCTACTGTCCTGTCTACTCCTGGGTATGAAGTATTATAGAGGAGGGTCTGGTAAACCGGACCGGGGAGCTACTGCCCTGTCTACTCCTGGGTATGAAGTATTATAGAGGAGGGTCTGGTACACCGGACCGGGGAGCTACTGCCCTGTCTACTCCTGGGTAAATTGGATAAGAAGAGATTTAAAAAGATTTTTGAAGACGAGCTTTTCTGCCGTCCCCTTGTCTACTCCTGGGTATGAAGTATTATCATCCTGTTTTTTCATATGAATCATATTTATATGATAGTTGTAGGTTTATTTATTTCTTATGTTACAGATAATTCGTACTAATTGTATTTCTTATGAATCATATTTCAGGTGTTTTTATTATTGTAGTGTAAGTGAATTGGAGAGAATACATAGGAGACAACTAGAAGGATCACAACAATTAAATAGGAGAGAGTAACCTAGAAGAAGAATGGAGTGTATTTATGTTTATAATCATAGTTTTAATTAGTATTATATCTTAGGAAGAAAAGACTTTTAATAGTTCGGGTATTATTTAGTGATATTTTAGTGTAGTAGTTTTAGTTAGTTTATAGTTGGAATCGGGTACAAGGTCTGGGGAGGTTAGTGAGAGAGGTTAGTTGAGTGAATTATTTAACTAACTGTTAATTTATTAACACAAACTATTTCAGTTTAATTTATTATAATTCTGTGTTTTATTTTGTAATCAGTAATATCATCCCGTTCAGATTAGGCATAAAGGTATAAATAGGTTGTATCATTTTTGACTGAATTTTTCTTGAATGACCATCTTACAAGGTCATCTTAAAGGTCATTAAGGATGGCACAAGACAAGATTGAGGTATTCAAAGTTCTATTCCTAAAGAAGCTTGATAAACGGTAAATCATCAGAATAATTTGCTAACAGAAATTGTTTAAGTTACTTTGAGGGACACGTCTTAAAGAGGTACTCTGAGGTACCCCCAGAACTTGTACCACTTACCCACTACCCAGTTACCCATGCTTTTAGTATTTCTACAATATGGTCTAGTACGACTTTTACACAACATAATGCCTCACGATGTCGTTTATTTCTCATTCTCTTTGCTGTATTGTATCTTTGTATATTATGTACTATTTGTAAAAGTTTCAAAAAGCAAATCAAATAAAAAACGAGGTACTTAACACTAATCACCTGTAGTCTAGTATGGTAGGAGAAGAAGGTTGGTGCTGGAATGTTGAAGGTATTTCAAACATGTCACCCCCAGTGGAGAAACCCTCCTCTCTGAAACCCTCCTCTCTGGTATCTACCTCCATGGCTTGAAACTGAGAGTCTCTTCTGCCTAGCTCGTTATACGTATCTACATCCTGCATTATCATACCAAACCCTAAGAAAACTAGAGTAGTACTGTGTTGTCCAACACTGAAAAATAAGAATTAAAACTTACACTGAAAACTAACACTGACATAAAAGCAGACACTAGCACTGAACACTTAACTCAGCTAGAAAATCATATTATATATAAAGAAAACATGTTAAAAGTAAACGTCGACGATGTAAAAAAGAGACGACACAAAGATAACTATCTTATATAATAATATCAGCTGTGTATCATTGTGCTTGCATTTCACTGTCATTAGTGGGGGGGGGGGGGCATTTTATGCCATTGCCCCCCCCCCCCTCCCTCCCCCCGTCATTAGTGTCATTAACTGTATCTTTTTAAATAGCACATGATACATATATAATATATATGTACTATGTAGTTCCGCTTCATTGCCATCATTATTATTAATTATTATTAAACCCTTATGGTACATGTGACCAAGCAGTGAACACTGAACATTAAATAATGTACCACTATCCTGGATATCCAGCATTTCAAATGGCTCCTCTATGTTTTGGTAGGCATGTCCAGTGAACTCTGAGTCACTGAGTTGAGATCCGGTATCAGGGGTGAAGTAGCCGCTACCTGGGTAGTTTATTAACTAATTAACCAATTAATTAATTAACTAATTAACTAATTAACTAATTAACCTAGTAACTAAGTATTTATAAGCTGACTTACTGATGAACTGATAAACTAATTAATTGATTAATCAATTAACTATATACCCATTTAACTAATTAACTAATTAACTAATTAACTAATTACCCCACCTGAAGATGTATTAGAAGAGAACTCCACAACCCCCAACTCTAACCTCTCAGTAACAGCTAGTTTTAACAGAGCTTCCTGTCTTCTACATAATTCACATAACCCTCTGAAAGTAGTGTAACTATGGTAACTAGTGGTGTAACTATGGTAACTTTAATAGAGCTTAATTTCTGGTGGGACTCAGTTATATTCACTTATTCCTGAAACAGATTGAAACTAAGAACGATTTGAACCGACATATTATATCAGACTATTTTAAGGGTGGTTAGAACTGGTTGAAATACAACATGAGCCTTCACAGATCACCAAATAGCGTGGTAGTCAAGGGTAAGGTTTTTTTTTGTAGGGTGCCAAGGGTGCCAGCACCCTTGCCTCAAATTTTTTCATCGAAAAATTAAAATTGTCTGAAACGAAAAAAAAACATATTTTCTTGGGGGGGGGGGGGTGGGGGGGGGGGGGGGGGGGGGGGGGGGGGGGGGTGACTGGTGAGGTTAGGATTGAAATGACCATGGTTAATGAGGGTCTGTACATGCTCAAATAGTGGGCCTGTTGATAGCTTGGATGTGTTTTATTACAGTGTAGACTTACTTACATGGGTCTATAAGGTGGAATAGTGGGTCTGTTGATATTGATAGTGGGTCTGTTGTTATCAACTGTGTGTCTACTCTCTTAATAGTGGGTCTTTGCTACTCTGAAATGGGTCTGTAAATTGACTTGTAGGTCTGTAAGATGAAATAGTGGGCCTGTTGATATTGATAGTGGGTCTGTTGTTATCAACTGTGTGTCTACTCCCTTAATAGTGGGTCTTTGCTACTCTGAAATGGGTCTGTAAATTGACTTGTAGGTCTGTAAGATGAAATAGTGGGTCTGTTGATATTGATAGTGGGTCTGTTGTTATTAAGTGTGTGTCTACTCGCTTAATAGTGGGTCTTTGCTACTCTGAAATGGGTCTGTGGATTGACTTGTGGGTCTGAAAGATGAAATAGTGGGTCTGTTGATATTGATAGTGGGTCTGTTGTTATCAACTGTGTGTCTACTCCCTTAATAGTGGGTCTTTGCTACTCTGAAATGGGTCTGTAAATTGACTTGTGGGTCTGTAAGATGAAATAGTGGGCCTGTTGATATTGATAGTGGGTCTGTTGTTATCAACTGTGTGTCTACTCTCTTAATAGTGGGTCTTTGCTACTCTGAAATGGGTCTGTAAATTGACTTGTAGGTCTGTAAGATGAAATAGTGGGTCTGTTGATATTGATAGTGGGTCTGTTGTTATCAACTGTGTGTCTACTCTCTTAATAGTGGGTCTTTGCTACTCTGAAATGGGTCTGTAAATTGACTTGTAGGTCTGTAAGATGAAATAGTGGGCCTGTTGATATTGATAGTGGGTCTGTTGTTATCAACTGTGTGTCTACTCTCTTAATAGTGGGTCTTTGCTACTCTGAAATGGGTCTGTAAATTGACTTGTAGGTCTGTAAGATGAAATACTAAATAGTGGGTCTGTTGATATTGATAGTGGGTCTGTTGTTATCAACTGTGTGTCTACTCTCTTAATAGTGGGTCTTTGCTACTCTGAAATGGGTCTGTAAATTGACTTGTAGGTCTGTAAGATGAAATAGTGGGCCTGTTGATATTGATAGTGGGTCTGTTGTTATCAACTGTGTGTCTACTCCCTTAATAGTGGGTCTTTGCTACTCTGAAATGGGTCTGTAAATTGACTTGTAGGTCTGTAAGATGAAAGAGTGGGCCTGTTGATATTGATAGTGGGTCTGTTGTTGTTAAGGAAAAAACGGGAGGAAAAATAGGATATTTTTGAGAAGTTACTCCTAAATTTCGAAATATTTTTTTGGAATAAAGACAAATTAATTGAGGAAATTTTTGAAGAAAACTTTTCGATTCAAGTATAAAAATCAAAGAGGAACATCCTGTCAGTTTTGGAACACAGTGAAATATTCTGATTGGAGAATGCAGATTGCTGTTGTGAAGTTACCAAATTTACGTGAGTACTTGATTCTTTTCAATCCCAGTTTATTGCTGTCCTGCAAATTTCTTTAATGCCAAATGGGGGGGGGGGGGGGGGTGTAACCCAAAAAAACCCAACTCCTACCCAAGAAAAGGTAATACTGGGATTGGGTTTTTTTTGGGTTTTTTTGGGTTTTTTAAACAAAATTTAAACAAAATTCTAGCCATTTCATTAATTGTATTGAATGTGAATTATTTCCCACTGAGTCTTACCTACGTGTTTTTCTCATGTCTTAACTTAATAGATAGTTTACATAGTATATAAGTGTGTTTATATTGATACTTGATAGTATGTTATCACGATAGCAAACAGGATGTCTCGTTCATCGAGATATAATCCATATGAATGCACAAAGTGGAAATGTGCCAAATGTGGCAAATGTGTTCTCCTGTCATGGAAGGAAGCTATGACGAAGGTCAAGGGCAAGTCAAAGCACATAACTTAAATTACTTGACTTAAGTCGGCTTCAGAGTCCGAGTCTCGATGATGTGTCTCCAAAGCTTTCTCTCCGCCATAAGCTCCTTAATCTCCCCAGTGTTCTTGAGTCCAGTGTCATTTATTAGGTTATCGACGAAGGTGAGCGGTGGTCTGCCCCTCCCTAGGTTCCCAAAGGAGAAGTTGGTGTGCTGCCAGGTCATCATGTCGCTGGATGTGCCCAGCTAACCTCATTCTTCTGGCCTGTATCTTCGAAATAACTCTTGGGAGTGATCCAAAGACCTCCTTGTTGGTGCGATGTTCTCTCCAGTCCACGTTTAGGGCCATCCGAAGCATTCTACTGTAACATCCGTCTATTCGTTTCTTCAAAGATTCTGTTATTGTCCACGTTTGCGTTCCATACAGGAAGATTGATTCAACCGTAGCTTGAACAGACGGATCTTTTAATCTCGGCGCAAATTGGACCTCCATATAGCCTACATTTGTGGTAGGTAGCCCATGCATTGGCCTTGCGTAACCTAAAGTTGTGCTCCGTTGTACTAAAATCCTCAACTTCTTCTAAGGCATGTCCGTCTGTGTTCTAAGGATATGTTGGTTGGCATGGGCAAATCAAACCGTTCCCTCGAGCTTGATGCACTCGGCAAAAGTTTGATCCCTGTAACAGTTGCCCACTCTCGCAACAAGCTTGTTATACCGCATCCGAAAGCAGAGAAACTATTTAGAGGTAAAGATACTTCAATCCCAAGATTGTTACAAGCTATGAAGAAGGGAGTCTCAAGGGGTAGAGAGCTCCTTCAAGAACACTGTAACTTTGAAGGAGAGGCTTTCCAACCATCTTCTGACGGAACAGAGAGTGACGAAGCGGAAACAGATGATGAAGAAGAGGAAGTGGAGGATATTGACTCATCAGAGGAATGGGCGAAAATAGTAACTGTGTATGGTGATGCTCTGCATCATGATACGGCTGTTGAGGTTTGCCTCAATAGAGGGCGAGATCGAATGCCATCCCAGTCAAGATTTTAGCGACTCCATGGCCATAAACAAGCGAAGATATCACTTAATATCACATGTGATCATGCAGCTGATGGTAACTGCAAGATTCTTTCAGTTGGAGATAGAGCATGGTTTCTCGTTAAGCGGATGATCAGGAAAACGGAAACAGAGATCGTGAAGGTGAGAAGAAAGGCTTTATTCCTCTCGTACCGGTTGCGGTCAGGGTTGGGGTCATCAGTGAGTTGCGTCCCTACTAACTCAATTTGCCATGGCCATCGAAGTGAGCATTACATATGGCTGATATCATATCTGCATGGCCAACTTCTTCTGAGCACATCAGTGAATAAAATACTGCTTTTGGGTGATATTTAAGCGATTATATCTATTGTGATGTTGTAGTGATGAACCACAACAGTGATGTTGTACTGATAATTGTTTTGCTAGGTGCCTACATGATTTTATTTCCTTCAAATGAAAAATTTGTAAAAAACCCAAAAAACCCAACTCTACCCTGAAAAAGGTCATACTGGGATTGGGTTTTTTTGGGTTTTTTTGGGTTACACCCCCCCCCCCCCCCCCCCCCCCCCCCCCAAATGTCGTCTAAAACACCCTATTTCGCAAAAAATTTCCGGGGGGCTGCGCCCCCCTAGCCCCCGCCAAGGGGCTCCGCCCCTGGACCCCGCTGGCACCCAGAAAAAAAAAACCTTAGTCAAGGGTACAGCTTATTAACTTATTAATTAATTAACTAATTAACAAGAATTACCCGAAGCTGAGGTAGAAGACCTGCTGATCATGGGACTTTATTTTAATAATATCTTCAGCTGATAAGGACACCTCGAACTCTCCGAGTAGCACTGTATCTCCTTCCTGGTGGGCGTCTTTCAGGTCTAGTTCAGAGTTAATTAACTAATTAACTAATTAACTAATATACTAATTAACTAATTAAATACTATACTAATTTACTTATTAACTAATTAACTAATTAACTAATTAACTAATTAACTAATTAACTAATTAACTAATTAACTAATATACTAATTAACTAATTAAATACTATACTAATTTACTTATTAACTAATTAACTAATTAACTAATTAACTAATTCTACTTACCCGTATCAGGGTAAAGATATCAGAGCTGTTTTCACACACCTCACTCAGGAAGCCCTCTATCAAGTCACATGATAATGAGCGGGGAAGTGAGCCGTGTATGGAGACCCTGGGTTTGTTGTGTACCTCCACATCAACATACGTATGGTTCATATCATCACTACTAATTAACTAGTTAACTAATTAAGTAATGAACTTACTAACTAATTAACTAAATAACTAATTAACTAATTAACTAATTAACTAATTAAGTAATGAACTTATTAACTAAATAACTTATTAACTAAATAACTTATTAACTAAATAACTTATTAACTAATTATCGTTATTCAACACAAGGATTTATTTTGTTCATTATATTGTTAAACCCAGGCTGCAAAAACGGTTGATGATAGTCAGACATGAAAACGACATAATATTAGTATCTCGTGCGGCTTGTGACTAGTTCCGGCTCACAAGGGAGTATCATCTCAATAAATGTAATAGATTTGCTGTTTCAAACTAGTGACGTGGTTGCTACATGGTTTGCCGTCAGGAATCTAGTTTATGTGTTTGTCCGTACATTATTAAGCATTGAAGCACACAAATTATGGGTTAACACTTAAATCAAAACATCACTTACTGAAAACAAACTTTCACGGTTAATATTTAAAATAAACTTCTCCTAGAAATAAATTAACAAAACTTATCATGAATCATTCGCATATCTTATGATAATGTAAACATATTAATCAAGCCAGATGTTTACTATTTTAGAACCTCTCCCTCAGCCCTTCGTAAACCATTTTATACGTCATAGCTATTGAGTATAAGTTACTGTTAGCTTTTCCAAAACCTTTCCCCTAACCTGACTGATATGCGAATATTTCATTTCTTATAATAATTTAGATCAAAATACTAGTACAAACACAGTCACAATAAAAAAGATAAAATAAACTTTCGGTCCTATTTTTAGCTATTTTAGCTATAAATTAAATTTCCAACCGGGTAACAAAAAAGAGTACGCAAATATAAGGTAATGAATCATGAAAGGGGTAGTAAACACGTGATAGTAAATATTATGATAGTAAATATTATGAAGGAGCATGAAGTGGGATTTGTTTAAACATATAAGAGAGATACGAAAAGTTTGTTTTAGCAGGAGCTTTCACAATACATATTATGTAATTCGTCTTCAGCTAGGGATGTTGTTGTGTATGATTAATTTAAGTAATGAACTGTCATTTTAGTTTCTCGTAATTTTTAGTTGATAATAAATAAACTAGTTTCCTACCAAAGTCCCTATCAAGTATACTAATTAGCTCAGACCGTTTCTGTATGTCCTGGAGGCTGTGACAAGCCCAGAAAAGAAGTTGAACGTCATAAAGGTGGTACCAGTAGAGACAAACGCCTGAAATAACACATTATTTATAACGTCATAAAGGTGGTACCAGTAGAGACAAATGCCTGAAATAACGTATTATAAAGGTGGTACCAGTAGAGACAAACGCCTGAAATAACACATTATTTATAACGTCATAAAGGTGGTACCAGTGGAGACAAATGCCTGAAATAACATATTATAAAGGTGGTACCAGTAGAGACAAATGCCTGAAATAACACATTATTTATAACGTTATATTATAGTGTAATAGTTGTATTATATAATACACTTTGAACTATATGACACATTTAGCTATAAAGTTAAAATATATAATTAGTTAAATGTACTAGTAATTTTTTTCCCTACTCTTGCCGAAGGCAAAAAGTTCGTAGGGAATAAGTAATCGGGTTTGGATATATGAGGTGGCCCGATGGACCTGCGATGATGACAAAAGTCTGCTCCTTCGAAATATAGACCACTCCCCTATAATTAAGTGTATAGGAAGCGAATGTGAAATTCCTCCTTCGCAAAGTTATTTTCCGCAATTTTCTGGATTCATTTATTGTTCATGCGCGGCGCTGCATTGGTCAAATAAATCGTCAATTTTTACCATGCACGAATCCCACTCATTTATAAAAAACACAGTATGTAAATATGGTGCTCTTTTTTCCAGTCACACTTTTCACTCAAAAGAATTAATGGTACAAGTACATGGTAGGGAAAATTGATCGTGCGTGGTTTAACCGCGGCGAAATTCTTGTTAATAGTCGGAAGCTAAATACTTAACAATAAATCTTTTACCGAAGCTAAGGTGGTTCATTATCAGATTATTTTATAACTTATTATAACCAAGCACTCAATATAACAAATAATAACAAAATAAGATACAAATCCCCATTAATCTACAAGTTCTGAAGATATCAGGGTAAACATCTGACCTTTAGTAAGCTAGGCAAAGCACCCTTGTAGAAGCCGAGTATACCCTCGTGTTTGTACACTGTTGTAACACAATGAACAAGTCCCTTGTAAACTGGTACACTTTCTAACCCTCCCTCTTGTATCACCTTTCTAAATCCTTGTACCTGTACAGTTACCATAGTTACAACACTACTAGTTACTATAGTTACACCATAGTTACTTTCTAACCCTCCCTCCTGTATCACCTTTCTAAATCCTTGTACCTCAACAAGTTGGACATTTTAGTAGTGTTAATTGAAAGACTTGACTAATTGAGGGCCACCATAAGGGCTTTCAAACAGATTTAATAAATAATATAAGCAATTTTCAAAATAATCATGTAATTCAAAATAAATGTGAAAGTGTAAATGATATCATCAAGATAACCAGACTATCGTTATATATATTATATATACATATTATAACTATATTATTAATAATAGTAATATCATTATTATCAGCTCATTTCTAAAAGTCAGTGCATTGTCCCAACATTACATCACCTTGAATCACGACTTTTATTCACTACTAGTTACCATAGTTACAACACCTTTACAACACTACTAGTTACCTGTAATCGTTTCTTGGTAACGTCAAAGGGAAGGACTGCACACTTGGCGAACACACCAGAAACTGCTCCAAAAAGGAAACTCTCTTTGTTCGATAAACGCTCCTTTTCGATAGCTTGCACCCTGTACAGTTACCATAGTTACAACACTAGTTACACAAAAAGGAAACTCTCCTTGTTCGATAAACGCTCCTTTTCTATAGCTTGCACCCTGTACAGTTACCATAGTTACAACACTAGTTACCATAGTTACACTAGTTACCCTGTACAGTTACCATAGTTACAACACTAGTTACCATAGTTACACTACTAGTTACACAAAAAGGAAACTCTCTTTGTTTGATAAACGCTCCTTTTCTATAGCTTGCACCCTGTACAGTTACCATTATAGTTAGTACAACACTAGTTACCATAGTTACACTAGTTACACTAGTTACCCTGTACAGTTACCATAGTTACAACACTACTAGTTACCATAGTTACACTAGTTACCCTGTACAGTTAGCATAGTTACACTACTAGTTACCATAGTTACCATAATATGTACACTAGTTACCCTGTACAGGATGTCAAGGTGAAGGTACTAACTTTAAGATTATATTTTAAACTGAAAATAAAACTTAAGATCCTTGAGAGGTTTTTAGTGTATTTATAATGTACTTATAGTGTATGTATGATGTACTTATAGTGTACTTATAGTGCATTTATAGTGTATTTATAGTGTATTCATAGTGTATTTATAGTGTACTTATAGTGTATTTATAGTGTATTTATAGTGTATTTATAGTGTATCTATAGTGTATTTATAGTGTATTTACTTGGTATAGAGGAGTATACAAGAACTATAAGCCCCGAACTGTAGAGAAGCACTGGGTACCACTTGCAGGAGATTAGGTATTAAACCTCTGTAGAAACCTCTAAATCTTATAGTGTATTTATAGTGTATTTATAGTGTATTTATAGTGTATTTATAGTGTATTTATAGTGTATTTACTTGGTGTAGAGTAGTATACAAGAACTATAAGCCCCGAACTGTAGAGAAGCACTGGGTACCACTTGCAGGAGATTAGGTATTAAACCTCTGTAGAAACCTCTAAATCTTATAGTGCATTTATAGTGTATTTATAGTGTATTCATAGTGTATTTATAGTGTACTTATAGTGTATTTATAGTGTATTTATAGTGTATTTATAGTGTATCTATAGTGTATTTATAGTGTATTTACTTGGTGTAGAGTAGTATACAAGAACTATAAGCCCCGAACTGTAGAGAAGCACTGGGTACCACTTGCAGGAGATTAGGTATTAAACCTCTGTAGAAGCCTCTAAATCTTATAGTGTATTTATAGTGTATTTATAGTGTATTTATAGTGTATTTATAGTGTATTTATAGTGTATTTACTTGGTGTAGAGTAGTATACAAGAACTATAAGCCCCGAACTGTAGAGAAGCACTGGGTACCACTTGCAGGAGATTAGGTATTAAACCTCTGTAGAAGCCTCTAAATCTTATAGTGTATTTATAGTGTATTTATAGTGTATTTATAGTGTATTTATAGTGTATTTATAGTGTATTTATAGTGTATTTATAGTGTATTTATAGTGTATTTACTTGGTGTAGAGTAGTATACAAGAACTATAAGCCCCGAACTGTAGAGAAGCACTGGGAACCACTTGCAGGAGATTAGGTATTAAACCTCTGTAGAAGCCTCTAAATCTTATAGTGTATTTATAGTGTATTTATAGTGTATTTATAGTGTATTTATAGTGTATTTATAGTGTATTTACTTGGTGTAGAGTAGTATACAAGAACTATAAGCCCCGAACTGTAGAGACGCACTGGGAACCACTTGCAGGAGATTAGGTATTAAACCTCTGTAGAAACCTCTAAATCTTACAGTGTATTTACTATTTATAGTGTATTTACTTGGTGTATTTATAGTGTAGTTATAGTGTATTTACTTGGTATAGAGTAGTATACAAGAACTATAAGCCCCGAACTGTAGAGAAGCACTGGGTACCACTTGCAGGAGATTAGGTATTAAACCTCTGTAGAAGCCTCTAAATCTTATAGTGTATTTATAGTGTATTTATAGTGTATTTATAGTGTATTTATAGTGTATTTACTTGGTGTAGAGTAGTATACAAGAACTATAAGCCCCGAACTGTAGAGAAGCACTGGGTACCACTTGCAGGAGATTAGGTATTAAACCTCTGTAGAAGCCTCTAAATCTTATAGTGTATTTATAGTGTATTTATAGTGTATTTATAGTGTATTTATAGTGTATTTATAGTGTATTTACTTGGTGTAGAGTAGTATACAAGAACTATAAGCCCCGAACTGTAGAGACGCACTGGGAACCACTTGCAGGAGATTAGGTATTAAACCTCTGTAGAAACCTCTAAATCTTACAGTGTATTTACTATTTATAGTGTATTTACTTGGTGTATTTATAGTGTAGTTATAGTGTATTTACTTGGTATAGAGTAGTATACAAGAACTATAAGCCCCGAACTGTAGAGAAGCACTGGGTACCACTTGCAGGAGATTAGGTATTAAACCTCTGTAGAAGCCTCTAAATCTTATAGTGTATTTATAGTGTATTTATAGTGTATTTATAGTGTATTTACTTGGTATAGAGGAGTATACAAGAACTATAAGCCCCGAACTGTAGAGAAGCACTGGGTACCACTTGCAGGAGATTAGGTATTAAACCTCTGTAGAAGCCTCTAAATCTTATAGTGTATTTATAGTGTATTTATAGTGTATTTATAGTGTATTTACTTGGTATAGAGTAGTATACAAGAACTATAAGCCCCGAACTGTAGAGAAGCACTGGGAACCACTTGCAGGAGATTAGGTATTAACCCTCTGTAGAAACCTCTAAATCTTATAGTGTATTTATAGTGTATTTATAGTGTATTTATAGTGTATTTATAGTGTATTTATAGTGTATTTATAGTGTATTTATAGTGTATTTACTTGGTGTAGAGGAGTATACAAGAACTATAAGCCCCGAACTGTAGGGAAGCACTGGGAACCACTTGCAGGAGATTAGGTATTAAACCTCTGTAGAAGCCTCTAAATCTTATAGTGTATTTATAGTGTATTTATAGTGTATTTATAGTGTATTTATAGTGTATTTATAGTGTATTTATAGTGTATTTATAGTGTATTTATAGTGTATTTATAGTGTATTTATAGTGTATTTATAGTGTATTTATAATGTATTTACTTGGTATAGAGGAGTATACAAGAACTATAAGCCCCGAACTGTAGAGATGCACTGGGAACCACTTGCAGGAGATTAGGTATTAAACCTCTGTAGAAGCCTCTTAATCTTATAGTGTATTTATAGTGTATTTATAGTGTATTTACTTGGTGTAGAGTAGTATACAAGAACTATAAGCCCCGAACTGTAGGGAAGCACTGGGAACCACTTGCAGGAGATTAGGTATTAAACCTCTGTAGAAACCTCTAAATCTTATAGTGTATTTATAGTGTATTTATAGTGTATTTACTTGGTGTAGAGTAGTATACAAGAACTATAAGCCCCGAACTGTAGGGAAGCACTAGGTACCACTTGCAGGAGATTAGGTATTAAACCTCTGTAGAAACCTCTAAATCTTATAGTGTATTTATAGTGTATTTATAGTGTATTTATAGTGTATTTATAGTGTATTTATAGTGTATTTACTTGGTATAGAGGAGTATACAAGAACTATAAGCCCCGAACTGTAGGGAAGCACTAGGTACCACTTGCAGGAGATTAGGTATTAAACCTCTGTAGAAACCTCTAAATCCCTCCTTCTGGAGGATACTGAGAAATGCTTCCCCTGTACTCGTGTACGTCTGCAAAGGTGGGTAGGTTTGGTTAAATAAATAAGTAAATAATGGTTGGAATATTCAAATGACAATTCTATACTCTGTTTACTCAGACTGTTTCAAAATATGGATAAAAACTGACAGTAATAATTACTTCAAATATTAAATTATAATAAATGTTATGTATTACAATAATTAAAGGACTAGGAAAGCGCTTCACTTACAAGTTGGTGGCGCTGCATAACCATTCTCGTTCTCACTAAGTCAAGAGGCTGCGAGAAGAAGCTACCCGCCGTCCCCGCTACTCCTCCTGATACAAAACTGAAACAAATACACTATAAATACACTACGTCCCCGCTACTCCTCCTGATACAAAACTGAAACAAATACACTATAAATACACTACATCCCCGCTACTCCTCCTGATACAAAACTGAAACAAATACACTATAAATACACTACATCCCCGCTACTCCTCCTGATACAAAACTGAAACAAATACACTATAAATACACTACGTCCCCGCTACTCCTCCTGATACAAAACTGAAACAAATACACTATAAATACACTACGTCCCCGCTACTCCTCCTGATACAAAACTGAAACAAATACACTATAAATACACTACATCCCCGCTACTCCTCCTGATACAAAACTGAAACAAATACACTATAAATACACTACATCCCCGCTACTCCTCCTGATACAAAACTGAAACAAATACACTATAAATACACTACATCCCCGCTACTCCTCCTGATACAAAACTGAAACAAATACACTATAAATACACTACATCCCCGCTACTCCTCCTGATACAAAACTGAAACAAATACACTATAAATACACTACATCCCCGCTACTCCTCCTGATACAAAACTGAAACAAATACACTATAAATACACTACATCCCCGCTACTCCTCCTGATACAAAACTGAAACAAATACACTATAAATACACTACATCCCCGCTACTCCTCCTGATACAAAACTGAAACAAATACACTATAAATACACTATAAATACACTACATCCCCGCTACTCCTCCTGATACAAAACTGAAACAAATACACTATAAATACACTACATCCCCGCTACTCCTCCTGATACAAAACTGAAACAAATACACTATAAATACACTACATCCCCGCTACTCCTCCTGATACAAAACTGAAACAAATACACTATAAATACACTACATCCCCGCTACTCCTCCTGATACAAAACTGAAACAAATACACTATAAATACACTACATCCCCGCTACTCCTCCTGATACAAAACTGAAACAAATACACTATAAATACACTATAAATACACTACATCCCCGCTACTCCTCCTGATACAAAACTGAAACAAATACACTATAAATACACTACATCCCCGCTACTCCTCCTGATACAAAACTGAAACAAATACACTATAAATACACTATAAATACACTACATCCCCGCTACTCCTCCTGATACAAAACTGAAACAAATAACTTGTTAACCTAACTTTCTTATCAGACATGACTAAACAAATGTGGTCTTAAAATATTATGTTTAGTGTTCACCTACCTAACAAGAGGTTGAGTATCAGGAGAGCGGCCAGGATAGAGTTCCTCTATCACGTGACTAACTTTAGTGAACATTCCGAACTGTACAGCTCCGTACACTACTGATAGTAGCTGGGAGGCGGTGTGCCCTTTCCTGTTAGGGTGTTTACTTTGAGGGGTAGGGTGTTTACTTTAAGGGGTAGGGTGTTTACTTTCTGGGGTAAGGTGTTTACTTTAAGGGGTAGGGTGTTTACTTTAAGGGGTAGGGTGTTTACTTTAAGGGGTAGGGTGTTTACTTTAAGGGGTAAGGTGTTTACTTTAAGGGCTAGGATGTTTACTTTAAGGGGTAGGGTGTTTACTTTAAGGGGTAGGGTGTTTACTTTAAGGGGTAGGGTGTTTACTTTAAGGGGTAGGGTGTTTACTTTAAGGGGTAGGGTGTTTACTTTAAGGGGTAGGGTGTTTACTTTAAGGGGTAGGGTGTTTACTTTAAGGGGTAAGGTGTTTACTTTAAGGGGTAGGGTGTTTACTTTAAGGGCTAGGATGTTTACTTTAAGGGGTAGGGTGTTTACTTTAAGGGGTAGGGTGTTTACTTTAAGGGGTAGGGTGTTTACTTTAAGTGGTAGGGTGTTTACTTTAAGGGGTAGGGTGTTTACTTTAAGGGGTAGGGTGTTTACTTTAAGGGGTAGGGTGTTTACTTTAAGGGGTACGGTGTTACTTTAATTAAGGGGTAGGGTGTTTACTTTAAGGGGTAGGGTGTTTACTTTAAGGGCTAGGATGTTTACTTTAAGGGGTAGGGTGTTTACTTTAAGGGGTAGGGTGTTTACTTTAAGGGGTAAGGTGTTTACTTTAAGGGGTAAGGTGTTTACTTTAAGGGGTAGGGTGTTTACTTTAAGGGGTAGGGTGTTTACTTTAAGGGGTAGGGTGTTTACTTTAAGGGGTAGGGTGTTTACTTTAAGGGGTAGGGTGTTTACTTTAAGGGGTAGAGTGTTTACTTTAAGGGGCAGGGTGTTTACTTTAAGGGGAAAAGTGTTTACTTTAAGGGGTAGGGTGTTTACTTTAAGGGGCAGGGTGTTTACTTTAAGGGGAAAAGTGTTTACTTTAAGGGGTAAGGTGTTTACTTTAAGGGGTAAGGTGTTTACTTTAAGGGGTAAGGTGTTTACTTTAAGGGGTAGGGTGTTTACTTTAAGGGGTAGGGTGTTACTTTAATTAAGGGGTAGGGTGTTTACTTTAAGGGGTAGGGTGTTTACTTTAAGGGGTAAGGTGTTTACTTTAAGGGGTAGGGTGTTTACTTTAAGGGGTAGGGTGTTACTTTAATTAAGGGGTAGGGTGTTTACTTTAAGGGGTAGGGTGTTTACTTTAAGGGGTAGGGTGTTTACTTTAAGGCGTAGGGTGTTTTCTTTAAGGGGTAGGGTGTTTACTTTAAGGGGTAGGGTGTTTACTTTAAGGGGTAGGGTGTTTACTTTAAGGGGTAGGGTGTTTACTTTAAGGGGTAGGGTGTTTACTTTAAGGGGTAGGGTGTTTACTTTAAGGGGTAGGGTGTTTACTTTAAGGGGTAGGGTGTTTACTATAAGGGGTAGGGTGTTTACTTTAAGGGGTAGGGTGTTTACTTTAAGGGGTAGGGTGTTTACTTTAAGGGGTAGGGTGTTTACTTTAAGGGGTAGGGTGTTTACTTTAAGGGGTAGGGTGTTTACTTTAAGGGGTAGGGTGTTTACTTTAAGGGGTAGGGTGTTTACTTTAAGGGGTAGGGTGTTTACTTTAAGGGGTAGAGTGTTTACTTTAAGGGGTAGGGTGTTTACTATAAGGGGTAGGGTGTTTACTTTAAGGGGTAGGGTGTTTACTTTAAGGGGTAGGGTGTTTACTTTAAGGGGTAGGGTGTTTACTTTAAGGGGTAGGGTGTTTACTTTAAGGGGTAGGGTGTTTACTATAAGGGGTAGGGTGTTTACTTTAAGGGGTAGGGTGTTTACTTTAAGGGGTAGGGTGTTTACTTTAAGGGGTAAGGTGTTTACTTTAAGGGGTAGGGTGTTTACTTTAAGGGGTAGGGTGTTACTTTAATTAAGGGGTAGGGTGTTTACTTTAAGGGGTAGGGTGTTTACTTTAAGGGCTAGGATGTTTACTTTATGGGTAGGGTGTTTACTTTAAGGGGTAGGGTGTTTACTTTAAGGGGTAAGGTGTTTACTTTAAGGGGTAAGGTGTTTACTTTAAGGGGTAGGGTGTTTACTTTAAGGGGTAGGGTGTTTACTTTAAGGGGTAGGGTGTTTACTTTAAGGGGTAGGGTGTTTACTTTAAGGGGTAGGGTGTTTACTTTAAGGGGTAGAGTGTTTACTTTAAGGGCTAGGATGTTTACTTTAAGGGGTAGGGTGTTTACTTTAAGGGGTAGGGTGTTTACTTTAAGGGGTAGGGTGTTTACTTTAAGGGGTAGGGTGTTTACTTTAAGGGGTAAGGTGTTTACTTTAAGGGGTAGGGTGTTTACTTTAAGGGGTAAGGTGTTTACTTTAAGGGGTAGGGTGTTTACTTTAAGGGGTAGGGTGTTTACTTTAAGGCGTAGGGTGTTTTCTTTAAGGGGTAGGGTGTTTACTTTAAGGGGTAGGGTGTTTACTTTAAGGGGTAGGGTGTTTACTTTAAGGGGTAGGGTGTTTACTTTAAGGGGTAGGGTGTTTACTTTAAGGGGTAGGGTGTTTACTTTAAGGGGTAGGGTGTTTACTATAAGGGGTAGGGTGTTTACTTTAAGGGGTAGGGTGTTTACTTTAAGGGGTAGGGTGTTTACTTTAAGGGGTAGGGTGTTTACTTTAAGGGGTAGGGTGTTTACTTTAAGGGGTAGGGTGTTTACTTTAAGGGGTAGGGTGTTTACTTTAAGGGGTAGGGTGTTTACTTTAAGGGGTAGGGTGTTTACTTTAAGGGGTAGGGTGTTTACTTTAAGGGGTAGGGTGTTTACTATAAGGGGTAGGGTGTTTACTTTAAGGGGTAAGGTGTTTACTTTAAGGGGTAGGGTGTTTACTTTAAGGGGTAGGGTGTTTACTTTATGGGGTAACTCTTCTAACTATATAATATGTCGACAGAATTGTGATGCGGTCTTATTACCATCCTCTTTATATATAATATAGTTTCGAAAAGATTGCTGCAATGGAATTAACCAAGTTTGACTGTTTTGATTGAACAAATATAAATTCAAAAATAAGAGAGATCTGTAATTTAACAGTTCTGTCGTAGTACTGACGTCAACGATATGATGAATAGTTCAGCAATATTATACATTAGACGTGTTCACTGTTCATCAAAATAAAGTTGAACTAACCAGAATATTAAAAATAAAGTTGAACTAACCAGTGCAGAATATCAAAAATAAAGTTGAACTAACCAGTGCATAATATTAAAAATAAAGTTGAACTAACCAGAACATTAAAAATAAAGTTGAACGAACCAGAATATTAAAAATAAAGTTGAACTAACCAGAATATTAAAAACAAAGTTGAACTAACCAGAATATTAAAAATAAAGTTGAACTAACCAGTGCAGAATATCAAAAATAAAGTTGAACTAACCAGTGCATAATATTAAAAATAAAGTTGAACTAACCAGAACATTAAAAATAAAGTTGAACGAACCAGAATATTAAAAATAAAGTTGAACTAACCAGAATATTAAAAACAAAGTTGAACTTACCAGAATATTAAAAATAAAGTTGAACTAACCAGAATATTAAAATAAAGTTGAACTAACCAGAATATTAAAATAAAGTTGAACTAACCAGAATACTAAAATAAAGTTGAACTAACCAGAATATTAAAAATAAAGTTGAACTAACCAGAATATTAAAATAAAGTTGAACTAACCAGAATATTAAAATAAAGTTGAACTAACCAGAATATTAAAATAAAGTTGAACTAACCAGAATATTAAAATAAAGTTGAACTAACCAGAATGCCCGGACTCCCTCTTCTCGGAAGATGGTGGACACAGCATTTACCAGTCCCGTGTTCCTTCCCCCCTGCTTCTAGAAGTTTTAACAATATTATTATTACAAAATAATGAACGGAAGTTATTATGTTTGAAATGGATTGTAATGGAAAGATTTCCTAATTTATGTAAATATGTTTTTTAATTAACATTAATTATGTAAAATCAAACAAACCCCTGAAGACTGCATCTATGATAATGTTTCACTTAAACAATTTTGTAACGATTATTATTAACTATCATACTATCTTTAACACAACATAATAATATAACCATTGTAGCGGGTTAGTACCTTTCCAACATGGAGTTGTAATCGTATCTTAACAACATCAAAAGGAGAGATAACTGCCCGGGTAGTTACACCACTTAACGCTCCTGACCCAGTGTTAATCTTAGTGTATTTACAGTGTATTTATATTGTATTTATAATGTATTTATAGTGTATTTATAGTGTATTTATAGTGTTAATCTTCAAACAAAAACTAAATATTATTTCTTTTTAAACTAACATTTCCTATATTTCTAGAACAACGAATTTCATTAATTCTGAAGAAAGTACCGACCTGATATAATGGCTTCAGAAGGGGAGAGGTTAACTTTGTTTCCCAGTAATCCTACCATGTGTTACTATAACTGTAATACTATTAATACTATTATATACTGGTCACATGACTGGTCACATGCCTGGTCACATGCAGAGATGGTCACATGGCAGCTACATTCCTTAAGTTAGTTTGATTGTAAGCACAATTTGAGACCTTCTTTTCTACAGATATAGTTTTGCTTCAGTACTTTATTATGTCTCTTATTTCGGTCCTGGTTATCATAATAGGTATGATATTTGTTTTTTTAATGAGTTACACAGTAGATAGAATACGGAAAATAAAACAATTACATTATTCACGAATCAAATTAAACCACAAAAATAACAAAAATAATTATCATATCATAATAAGTCCTAGAGGATACGTTATGTACGTTAACTAATACATAACACAAATAAGTATAATATTTCATGCGAACAATCTGATTAAGTAATTAAACAAAGTAGTAACAGAGGCTGTAACTCAGTGATCTACACGTCATGTACATTATATATATAATATGGTATAACACTAAAATGTACACTGTACATTGTACATTGTACATTGTACATTGTACATTGTACATTGTACATTGTCTATTGTACATTGTCTATTGTATATCGTACATTGTACATTGTATATTGTACATTGTACAGTACATATTATATGGTAGGAATTAGGATCAGAACAGACAGATGAACTATCAAAATTACAATACCAATACTTCAAGATATAATGTATGATTAAACCTTTAAAAAACAAACAAACTTGAAACTGATAAAATTCCAATAAATATTCCAACAATCAAAACACAGACAATTAGGCCCGGTAACAGAGAACTCATTATCTCATTATCTCACTATCTCATTATCTCACTATCTCATTATTTCACCACTTAAAGTTGTAGTCCATGACAGGGGGCTGCTCCAGAGGGGTGAGACTAAAAGCATCCTGAGGATCAGCTAACAGGGTGGGAGGTGGAGGGACATGGTGGTATGAACTAGTATGGGGTGATAACAGTTGTGTGGTGCTGCAACTCTGGTTACTCTGGTTGCCATGGTTACCCTGGTTACCCTGGTTACGCTCCAACTCTTTAACACGCTCACTCAACCTAGTGTTCTCTGCTTTACTTTCCTCTAGCTGGGAGGTGAGGATTGCCACCTTGTCTTGCAAACGGAGGATCATGCGGTCCTTGTCTGATGCGTTGGAGGGGAGCCCGTAGGAGGAGCTGAGGACGGGGGCGGATTTACCTCCAAATTGGGGAATCTCATTCATTTCAGTGGGGGGCAAGTCAGTGACTAACACACAGCGCCTGTAATTGAGATCTGATGAGATTTTGTATTTAACTTGAATGGTAAGTGGACATTATAGTTATTATTATATAATATAAAAGGATCTTTACTCTTTTCGGCTGAATTGTAGGTATTTGTTGTCTTTTAAATTGTAAATAATATGCTTTAAGTAACAGCTGAATTGTAAGTACGTAATTTTAAGTGATGATAAATTTAAAGCTGAATTGTAAGAAAATATTTTGTAGAAAATGATATCTACCTTGCTCTATCACGAACTCCGATTTCTTTCTCTAGTCTCGCTAAAGTGGCTGAGTGTCTTGCTTTCTGAGCGACAATCGACTGTACAGCTAGTGGATTTGTAGAATCTTTTAGTGCCTCCTGAATATCGGGATTTTATAAGGCAATCTTAAAACGATTGTAACTTTCTCAAAACAATTAATTCGGCAGAATAAATCATTATGAGTCAACAGGACGTGTCTCTCCAATGGTTTTACGACTTATTAAAAGTACGATAGCCTTCATTTTTCAATACAAACCTCAAGATTTTCGATGATATTTCTCTCTAGATTGACAGCCGAATCAAACAGTCCCTTCTTGATGCATCTTTGAGCTTGACGGTCTTTTGCATGGGCTACGTTCAACGGCTTATTGAGCATCAGATAAAGTCATCATTCTAATCTGAGGTTTTTAATCGTAAGTCTGGAAAAAGCTCCATTATATCCGGATTATTCTTTATTTAAAAATGGTGAACTTAAAACAGGTCATATCTTGCGACATGGACATCTGAAATTATTTCAGGACAAAACAAAGAAAGGAAAACCATTATCATAATCTGATAAAAGCAAAATGATAATAATTGGAAGGCAGTAAATTGAACATAGCAATACAAAGTTCCACCATTTTCAGTTGATCAAAAAGTAAAAAATGTAAGAATAATTTATAAAAACATCAAAAATAGCATGCTGTACTTTGTATTTCCTGAAATCTTAGAGAAATTAAAGTTCAACAGTTGAGAAATACCCACTACTACACATAATATAGAAGACCACAGTAACACTAAACTAAACCATACAATTGCTCACAACAGTCACCTCCATTCTCAATTCTCTCTGCGAAGGAAGCCGCTATCTCATGAGCAAGTCTGACCACATCCCCCTCAAGTGAGTTACTCAACATAACCACAGTGATCCCCCTAGGTGTCCCCTGGTTACCCTGGTTACCCTGGTTACCCTGGTTACCCAGAGGTAACACTAACACTGTACTGCTAGCTCCTATTGCCCCGCCATTGTGGGAGAGTTTTAAGTACTGAGCTGTTTTACCGTGTGATTGTTGCTCGTGGAACACTCTCACTCCGTACCCATAGTGTGACTTTAACCCTGCTCTCTCAGTTCCAGTTACTGGGTTAAACTCTATCATTGATTGGAGAGACTCCTTATTTACGTAGTTATCGGATGACTCAGATTGGTAGAGGTACAGAAGAATGTCCCCCAGCTTAGCAATGTCCTCCGCAGTGCTGACCATTCCTCCACCAGCCCATTTACAGGAGTTGTCAACATAAGGGCAGTTCTTTAGCTTCCCCTTATCACTCTTACAGTAGTACTGACAGCGATTCAGGATAATGTCTTCAAAGGAATCAAGACGTGTGTGAGGTAATCCTAGTTTAGATGTAAAATCAGACAACAGTTGCTCAAACGATTTGCCTGAACATTTTTCTAGGATGAAACTCAGTAGACTGTAACCAAATGTAGTGTACTTGTACTCAGAACCTGGTTTAAACAGAAGTTTATCATTAATGAACATCTGGAGACCATGTTTAACAGTAGGATAGTTCCTACTAGAGAAGAACTCTTGCGCGGTGGAATCACCACCTCCTTCATCAGCCTCGTGGTAATGCCTTACTCCAGCTGTGTGACTCAGTAATTCCTTAATAGTCAAACAATCTACTTCCTCATTCCCCACTGTCAGTTGTATCTGATTTGACTTTAACAACTCTACTAAATTATCGTTGAGATCTACTTTCCCTTCTTGAGCAAGATTAACAGTCATTAAAGCAGTGATGAGCTTGCTGATGCTGGCTATTCGCATGGATGTTTTACAGGTGAATGGGGTGCAATTCTCAACGTCAGAAAAACCAAAACCAGCTTTCATGACCGGCCTACCATCAACATGAACTATACAGCATGATCCTGGTATGTGAGCCTCAACCATCTTTTGCATTATCTTGTCCTTTGTGTCCTCGATGATATCCTCGAAATCAATTAACTGGTACTTGTGTAATTGGTACTGTGTATCCTCGTGATGATGGGTCCTTTCTCCAGCAAGAAAGCTTCCAGCAACAATGACAGGACTTAGCCATTTCCTTGCTTGTGACCAGTTCATTTCACAGATTGGATGTAGTTTTGTAGGTCATGTTACGAATTAGTTTTCTGAGGTTTTTTAAAGTTATCTCCATGTTATTTTGAGGTGCCGTAATAATACAATATAAATGATATCTTCACATTTCTACAATCAATGTTAGTAATCCCCACCCCCCCCCCCCCCCCCCTTAATGGTTATTATTTTAACACACAAGGAATGTATGCACGTCATGTACTTGGCTTCATTTAACGAATGTTATAATGTTTAACGAATGACGCTTTAGAGAAATAGTAGAAGCAATGAAAGTACGATTATAAATAACTGAAATGATCGGTCACATTAACAATTAATTAATTAATTAATTAATTAATTAATTAATTAATTAACAATTTCAATTACAAAACAAACCCCATTAAATCATCTAGATTATATAATTATATTATAATTATGATCACTAAAACAGTGCAAGTTAGAATCATAGTATGCTGACACAAATAAAAAAGAATCGAAACTTACTCTGCAGCTAAAGGAGCTAATTCACAAAACTTGAGTTGGCTACATTGTTAATCTACATTGTTAATCTGAAAACTATAAAATTAAAACTCCTATCAAAGTACCTATGGTATATAATATGTACATTGTACCTAGAAATACTATTATATTTAAAAGACACCAACAGAATTACTTGAATTGTAAAGAATGTTAATCAGATTCCCTGCTCTATTACATCTCAAGTCTAAAAATGTGCAAGTTGTAAATTTCCGTCCTAAAATTTGAGTGCTATTCCAGTATTTCCAAACTTGCTTCCTACTTGCTTCCTACTAGACTTAAACCTTGGCCAAAAATAAGACTTTCTTAACCTAATTATATCAATAAAATCTTCCCTTGACAAGTAACTAATTAGCACTTAAAGCTCAGTTTTTGTGGCTGTGGTCTAAATCCAGTAAAACAAGAACACTATACCGAGAAGCTAGAGGGCTCTAAATCAGTTCCACAGTTTTTCAAAAGCATTGACCAGAGAGTTGCTGTCAACTTGATAGTGTTAAGTTTATTCCATTAGAACGTACAGTATATAACTTTTAAATGTCACATTTATTTCTAATAATAATGACGTATAAAATCAATCGAAAACATAAATTTACAAACTTTTTCAAGAATTAACGCTGATTACCGTAGAATAACAATATTTAAGCGAAGCTATGTAAGTTTTCAGCCCAAACCGTGTTTTTAAAGGAGTATAAATAAAAGTTGATTTTAATTCAAATACTAACCTATAAATTAACTGATTTTGATTTTTATAGCAGAATATTAACGACTAACGTACTAAAGAAACTTTTATTTTTACTAAAGAAACTTTTATTTTGATGTGAATTTTTCACATGCGCTTTGAAGAGTTTTCATAAACTGTGGGACTCCTGTCTGAAATTAGAGTTAGTGACGATAATTTAAATGCAGAGAAAAATAGACAAAATAACATTGCTCTCTGAATGAAACAGTAGATGCACAGTAGATGCACATTCTGCATTGTTATAATCATGGATTCTCATCACAATAATATAAATTTAATAGATCACTGAATCAAAATATTTTACCTTTGCAGCCCAGTTGACCACCCAAGTTGGAAGGGCACCACCAGGATTATCAAAGTAGTAGAGAAAAACTGAAAGGAGAATTAATAATATATCAAATATGCCTGGATTTATCAATGAGCATAGAATTGTTTAAATTAACTATAATAAAGTCTGCACACAACTGCAGTACCTCACCTTTTGTACCTAGACCATTTTTTGAAGGTTGAAGAGCCAATGTCTGCTCATAATCCTTCACTCTTATAACACCTTTCACCTCTTCATGACATGAAGAGGGGTCACCTTTTCCTGACAAAAGTTGTTATATAGTAACATACCCTTCACCCTTGATTATAATTGGTCTAATGTGTAGTAAACGAAATTGTGGTTTAACTTTTTATTAAATCAAATAACGAATGTGAAATAAAATGTTGTTTATAAAATTTGTCCTTTTATTGTTAATGTGCATTTAGCCTGCAGCAAGCTAGGCATCTCTAATGTGTGATTTGTGATATGAGCCCTGCTGGCAACAGGAAAATTTAGTACCTACATTTTATTAACAATAGAGGCATAAGAATATCAGTTTGATCAATATCACACTCTGACTTCTCACTTCACCTGACAAACTGTGATACAAATATAATAGTTTGATTAAAATGCAATATGAAATATAGAAAAATAATCCTAAACTTAAAGCAGCCAACAAAAATAGTTAAATTTATTACCAATTATACACCATCTTTTGGGGCTGTTTTCAGTGGCTTCAAATATTTTGCTCTTTCTGCTGAACACATAATCTCTGTGACTCATCGGCCAAGGATATGCTACTCGCCAATATATATTTTGCAGTACACTTGTCTCAGATATAACATGGAGATCTGAAAAGTGGTAAAATGCTCAGTTTCAATCAGGATTCAAAAATTCTAAAAATTTACTATACTTTTAAAAATCAAGAGGCTTGCATATAATGAACATATTGACACGGGTGCAGAGTTGAGTCTGTACGGAACCTAGTAGTTTCAGATCCTTGTTTAACTTGCCGTACAGCAAGGTCATCCACTACTTTAGCCCGGCGAGGCACATAACTCCCTCTACAACTCCATGACAAATGTTTCATATATACTAGCCGAGTTCACAAGTTATATCCTTGTGTTTGAGAAGAGCTCGTTAGAACTGCTTCCTTTCCCTTCAGTATCCCACAGTCTCTCGACCAATACACAAATCAATTCAATCCCAGATGTTAAAATACACAAATCAATTCAATCCCAGATGTTAAAATGGTTCAGACAAGAGTATGGCTACAAGATGGTTATGAAATGTGTGGACTGGACAACTAAAAGCAAGATTCACTTGATATGCAAACGAACCAGCACAATAAGCATCCCATTTTTTTCTGTACTCTAGATCATTGTAGACAGCATTAACCGTTTCTGTATCAATTGATTTAAGCTCTCCATAGCTTTTGTATTTGTACAGACCTGATGCCTGAAAAATGAATACAAGGTTGTAAAGCCTCAACTAATGACTCGCATTAAAATTAAAACTTAATGGGAATACAATATAAACTGCACAAACAGTGAAAATTATCTTAAATACCTCTTCATATTTTCGGTAAATTTCTAGAGAATATCCATCAGTCTCATTCTTGGTGAAAAATGTATATCCTTCAGTGTTGGGGGAATCAAGCTCTGACAAGTACTGGCTGAACTGAGAATCATCGTCCATTTGAACTAACTAGGTAAATTATTTAAAAACATTGCTGCAGAAGAAACTTGTCAGTTACAGTTAAACAAAAATTTCAATTTTATGCCATTTATTACAGATTAAACAAGTTTACAATAAATCAATTTGATATTTAACGGAATCCTAATTCAATGTGCAGTATGGTTGTCACTCTTTAAATAGATTAGATATAGGTTGACGGGGCAAAGGAGTGTGCGTGCTGTTCGCTATTGCTCACACCAAACGGCAACCTAGTAAATGTTTTGTATGAACACCGGTCTCCATCACGATACAAAATTAGGATTGTAGAATTTATTGTATAACTATTAGTGCAGTGGAGGTAGCGGTGTGGTGCATTAATAGAGTGACAGCCTACTGATTTAGAGTTGTTTTTAAGTGAGCATAATGGGTGTATTTTTGGATCTAATGGCAACTTTAAAATTTGTTCTTTTAATCATTTATTAAATATCAGTTTAAAAATGATGTGTTTGATGTGTCTCTATTGAGAATGAGTAGTTCATTTTTATAGTTTATTGGGATTTGGGAAGAGTGCAAGATGTTGTAGATACAAATTTGTTACAAATGTTTGGCAGTATTCTTGTTTACAAAAGCAAATAGTATGGTCAATAATGGTCAAAAAAGAAAAACTGGAATGCACATTTAAAGGTAAACAAACAAACAAAAACTAGCCACCTGCTGTGGCATGCTAAATAGAATTAGAGATAACATTCCCACATCACTCCATAAAGATCTGTATCTCTCTTCGTTTGAAAGCTATCTTGCCTATGGTTATATAACTGTTTGGGGTGGAGCATCTAACAAAAAACTTGAACCTCTGTTTAAAGCACAAAAAATGTGTGCCCGCATTATGTTTGGTAATAGAGAAGCCTACTTGAATCAATTTAAAAATAGTGCACGATACAGACTCTAATATGGGTCCGAGCAAATACTAGGCGGTGAATTCTACAGAAAGAAGCCTACTAAACCTCTCTTTAACACTCATGAAATCATGAATGTGCACAATCTGTACTTCTACCATTGTATTAATGACATCTTCAAAGTCTTGAAATATAAAATCCCTATATCACTATACTTCCTCTTTGAAACATCTGACATACTTGGCAAAGAGACACTCATTCTTACACCTAAACCAACAGACAGCTACATGTACAGAGCAGGGACAATATGGAACACAGTACAGCAAAATCTTATGCTAACTACATTCACCTGTAAGCACAATCATTTCAAATCATCTGTAAAAATAACCATTGCTCACACTCAAAATGAAGGAGAACCAAATGACTGGAACTTAGCATTAAACAGTGTTCAACAAAATTCAAAAAATTTAAAATTTAGCTTGCAAAAGTTGTAGTATCTTAGCAAAATATAACTTGCAGCAGCCCCATACCTTGTCATAGAACATAATATCGAAACTACCTCTGTGATCACATCTTTCTGTGATCACATCTTTCTCTTGGTGCAAAATGAATATATAGGTTTATTAGTTTTGTAGAAATTTATAAGTTTTATAGAAATTTATAAATGGATTAGAAACATTTTGTTTGTGTGTTTTGTGTTATGCATTCTTCATACATAATAAAGTTGTAGCGCGATGCACTACTCAATGAAACAAGAAATTCAATGAAACAAGAAATTTAATTTTAGCACATTTTACAGAATAAAAAGATGTAAAACAATTCATAAAATATAATGCCCATTTGGTGTATGACTTTTTGTCCTTGACTGCTAGTTTGGGTTTGGAAGGACAGGTAACTAACGGGGCAAGGAATGCGCGTGCCTGAGAGCTTTTGCACACACCGAAACGCTAGTTCAGTTAGGTTTTTAGAGACAAGGCTCATATTAGGACTAGAAGAAATTTTTTAGTAGACATTAGGGGTTCTGTTTATAATAGTTGTTACTATAGGTTGCAGTCTTGTTGTGACAAAAAGTCTACACTAAAACATACTTTAGTTTATATTGTGTAGTACAAGGATATAAAATGCAGCTTCATGGTGGATATTGGAGAGCTAGCGAAAGATTATGGCCTTTGTGTCAATGGTTATAATAAGCTATAAATATCTTAAACTATACAGTGCTAATTAAAATTTCTTTATAACTTCATTCTCAGATTAAATTTAATAAATTCAAAAATATACATTTATTTTATTAAAACTTTCTCACACATACTTTACTCACAGGACAAGACTTGGAAAACAGTAGCCTAGGGAATTTAATTGAGATGTGTGTGACCAGCCAGTTATGATGTTTGGAAAATAACATTTGTGCAGTCAAAATCTTTTATGGTCCAATCAAGCAGGGCGTGGTTATGTTGATTGGCTAATAGCGCACGTTTTAGCTTTCCTCGCAGGCACATTACACTAGTAGTGAAGTCAGTCATTCTGAACTTTGGGGTTAAAATGTTAAAAATTTTGGTTGATCTAGTGTTGTGGTTGTCAGGTGGGTCTGCCTGACAGATTAGTAGGCAGGGTTTCCTTGACGAACATGTGTAACCCTCATGTAAGGATATTGGAGCACGGAATTTCATTATCTTGTAGAGCTCCAGGTAACTGTGGTATGTATAGAGATTTTGTATAGCTAGAATATTATTATGCTTGAATATAGGTTTGGTGTGCTCTTTTATGAAAAATTTTTGGTCAAGTTTCTGGTGTCCTATAGGCCTAGTACGTGCACAAGTCTTAAACTTATCAAGGTACGCCAGCCTATCACCAAATAGTACTCTGAGACAGTACTTCTGAGCAGTAAATATTGAGCTTATACGTTGCTTAGCTGCCCCACCCCATACAGATATACAGTAAGAAAGATGTGATTCGAACAGGGTATAGTATAATTGTTGATGTAGAAATTCTGGAAGGGAGCAGCGAAGTCTACATAAAGTGGATGTGGAGTGATTTAGATTTCGCTTAAGAGCTTTAATGTGATCTTCCCATGATAGGTTCTCGTCAATTATAACACCCAGAAATTTTGCGGATGAAACCTTTTTGATTGGAAAGTTGTCTATAGTTAGTGCAACTTCAGGGTGTGATAAAATCTCTGACTTAGAACCTGCCATGGTGGGTTTGAAGTGTATGTAGCAGCACTTGGACATGTTTATATGTAATTTATTCGCTCTCATATAAGATTGTAATGATGACAAAAGCTCATTTCCTCGTTCATATGCCTCACGTTTTGTTTTGCCGACAACAAATATATTGGTATCATCAGCAAAGGTAACAAATGATCCTAGTTTAGAACTGTTTGTGATGTCGTTCATATAAAGAAGAAATAGGAGAGGTCCAAGAATTGAACCCTGTGGGACACCAAATTGAATAGATAGGGTATCTGATTTTTCTCCTACAACTTCGGTGTACTGTTGTCTGTTTGTCAAGTAGCTTTTTATGAGGTTATTTGCAACTCCTCTCACTCCACATCCCTCTAATTTTATGAGAAGTGTTGAATGGTCGATGGTGTCAAAAGCTTTGCTTAGGTCAATGAATATTCCTAAAACATGATTCTTAAGTTTAAGAGATTTCGTAATTAAATCTACAGAGTAATTAACTGCATGAGATGTAGAGTGAGATTTCCTAAATCCAAACTGTGTCTTCGATATAACTCCCTGGGAGCTAACAAATCCGTATATTCTAGAATATATGAGCTTTTCAAAAATCTTACCAAAGACGGACAGTGTGGAGATAGGACGGTAGTTCTCTATTTCTTCTGGGTTACCTTTCTTATATACAGGTGTGATTTTACCAGTTTTTAGGACATCAGGAAATATACCTTGGGTCATAAGGATATTGAAGTAATTCGACAATACAGGTGCAATTACATGAGATGACTTTTTTACTACACTTATGGGGATGTCACTGGCTTTACCATTTTCGAACTCGCTTATGATTTTCAATATTTCGTTCGAGGAGCAATCTTCTAGCCTAATATTTTTTTCATTTCTTGGGTTCAGGAAGTCATAGAAAGTTTTCATGGGTAATATAAGCAGGCCATTAGATAGATTATTCAGTGTCTCATTCAGCTTTGGTGCAATAGAGACAAACCAAGCATTGAATCCATTAGCAATTGCTCTTCTATCAACTATTCTTTGGTTATCAATGATAAATGGGGGCTTGGTAAATGGGGGCTTGGTTTGCCTCTTCTTTTTGCCCCTGAGTTCGTTATTGTCGCGCGCGCATCCAATAATGCTTCTCGCAACCACAAATGCAGATCGGCGAGATGCGAAGGATTGACATCGTCAATCAAATAATAAAGATGCGAGTATTTTTGCCAAGA
This sequence comes from Bolinopsis microptera, assembly GCF_026151205.1. NCBI lineage: Eukaryota > Metazoa > Ctenophora > Tentaculata > Lobata > Bolinopsidae > Bolinopsis > Bolinopsis microptera. The sequence continues at coordinate 1,270,129 of NC_087080.1, read as the reverse complement.
GATTTTTATAAAACGTTAGAAGAGAAAATATTCAAACAATATACACATAATATAGCAATGACCCTATATAAAAATTCTGTAAAAATGGTACAAATTTAAAAACTGAGGTAAAAATAAAACCCTTTGTAATAATATATATAAAATCCACTAAATCACATCACAACAAAAAGCAGTTTAGACCCCCATCCAACTAGAGCACTCCATGACCTTTTAGGGTTTAAGAGTGTTGATCAGGTTAAACGTTAGATCAGGTTAAACGTTAGAAGTGCAGTAGTCTCAGTTTCAGACAAATTAAGCATAAATGACATCATTGCCATGTCTGAAGTGAATTGTTAATGGGCCATTGGTAGCCCTAAGCGTTTTGGTCCCTCCCTGCCACTCAGCATTGCTTACTATGAAGTATACATTTTTTAAGACAATAGAGAAACTGATCCTGTTTCACCAAATTCAATTACCACTTGCCATAATAAAAATGCTTACAACCCAATAAAGTTTAATAAATAATAAGACATAATTACATACTTGATTGACGATGTCAACCCTTCCAGATTGTTGCTTTGTAATTACTTCAATGCGATTTGACGGATGTTACTCTTCTAAATTTCTTCGAAGTAGCGCGCGCCGCTTTCTTCTCGCGGATGGCAAGTGCTACGAAGTAGCGCGCGCCGGGCCAAATCATTAACAATGGTCAACGATGCGATGCAAGAATGTTAGTTTGCGCGGCGCGTCGAATAGGCGAAGTCCTCCAAATAACGTACGATCACCAAAAAATTGAATGGAGATGAGTTATAAACTATATAAGAGATACAATGGTTTAAGTTGTAGAAGCTTTTGATTATAACATGTGTTAATCGTCGTCAGCTGAATGTGATGGGGTGGACAATGCTTTTAACCAAACAAATATTTTCTCAAGTTTACTTTTAGTTATATTATATAAATGGTTAACTAATTCGTGGTTTAAGTTTTTATTCTATTTATGATTAAAGGAACATAAAATTTGTAGCGCTATGCGTTAATGTGCCGCGCGCGCACTCAATGAGGCTTCTCACAGTGACATCGATAGATCGGCAAAATGCGCTACTCATGTGCCGCACCGAGCTGCAATGAATTCACATCGTCAATTTAACACGCGGTGCTAATTTCTGCTTGCTCGTGCAGTTGCAATGCAATTTTGTGATATTTTATATTGCTTAAGCAACGTCGCAGTTCTAGTTTGCAGTTGTAACCTTTGCGGGGGCCATCTACTTAGCTTCGCTCCTACTAAATCGCTCGCCCAAATTTTAAGAAAATTCTTGTGAAAAGGCCCTTTCGGTTTGACTCATATCTAACCGATAGAGAGCAATACGTGAGCGTCAACAATGAACAACTGCAAGTCCTCTCACCTCAAACTTAACTACGGAGTACCACAGGGCTCCATTCTCGGACCAATTCTGTTCATAATTTACATCAACGACCTTCCTCAGATTAGTAATTTAGCTAAACATATTTATTTCGCTGACGACGCAAACCTAATAATAAGTACAGATACATTTGAACAACTTAATGCAATGGTGAATGAGATTCTGACTTTGATAATTGATTGGGCTACTAATAACGGGCTTAAATTAAATGCTAGCAAAACTAAATATATGATCTTTACAAATAAGAAAACTGAGGATATAGAAATCTACATGGGAGGTGAACGACTAAAGCAAAGTTATCACGAAAAGTTTCTTGGCGTGATCATTGATACCAAGCTAAATTGGGCCCACCACATTAGACATTTAGCCACTAAAGTATCTAGAAATGCGGGCATTCTCTACAAACTCAAAGGCTCAGTACCTAACAAAGCACTCAAGTTGATATACAACAGCTTTGTTCAGTCTCACTTGTACTACTGCTGCACAGTTTGGGGAACAAGATCGCTAAACTCCGTTAAAAGAGTCTTCTCGGCCCAGAAAAAGGGCATTCGCGCTGCAGATAACCAATACCACCGCTATTTTTATGACAAAGATCTGAATAGCACACCTTCACACACAAAGGAAATTTTCAATAAACTAGAAGTATTAGCTTTACCGAACGTGATAGCTAAATGTATATTATGCTTGATGCACAAAGTTTATTCTAACACTGCACCACCAAATATTATAAGATTGTTCACTGTTTCAAACTTAAACGCACCTAGAAGAGAACCTGAGTTCTTTGCAGTACCATTTAACCGTTTATGTAATTCAGACAAGAGCATTTCTTACATTGGGCCTAAGTTATATAACAAAACAGTCAACATTATTAACAAGGACATAAAATACGTCACCACTTGCCTACAAGACAAATTCCTAAATTCATTCAAGTCTACAGTCAGCAAGCATGTGCTTACTGCACAAGCACTTAACCCGGATGACAAGGACTGGAACAACTCATATTTCGTACTTTTAGAAATTTAAATAATTTGGTACAACATACGTTGATCATAATAACGAGCAACAAAACTTTAACCTCATAACGAAATATGACTATCTTCGAGCATTTTTTACAATGCTATCGAAACCGCGCAATTTCACTGTCATTTACAACTTTTAAAAGATAAAAATATCACCGCGCATTCTTCAGACCCTGTGTCGCTGTTCTAAATTATGTCAAGAGATAAGAGTTATTTATAATTCTTAATAGTACTATTTAAATTTGCTAATAGCATAATCATATTTTATACATTATTAATATTTTATACATTGTGTGCATATATTTATATTTGATTATAATTAAAGATTTTAAGGCGTTAGTGCCGAGTATTACCTGGGGACCTCAGGCTATTATGTTCATAAACATAGAGATTAGGCGGAATGACAGGCTGAGCGCGGCCCAGTAATGCCGAGTAATGCCTTCGGGTAGTGCTCCTCAATCAATCAATCAATCAATCAATCGGTATGAAATTAGTCTAGATCGGTGTATTTTTGGACGCTGATTCCGAATCACCCCCCATGACGTAGGGTAAAAATGCTTCCCTGGAGAGTTAATGGGCAAAAAACCATTTTGGTCACGTGACAGGCTAGTAAAACATGAATTCGATTGTTTAGGGCTCGGGTTAGGGTAACGGTTGTGGTAAGGGTTATGGATAGCTTCGGGGTTCTGGTTAGGGTTAGGATTAGGGTTTATGTAAAACCGTTTTGTACGGCTGCAATACCATAAAAACCAAAGTCACGTGAAATTTTTGGGCGAGCGAAGGGTTAGGATTATCTCAAACTTGTTCGACACTAAATGTATTATTGTCTATTTTAAGTAACTACACATTTCATTAACAATGAATTTGAGTTGGTTTTATTTGTACTCTTAAAAGTAGCTGGAAATCCGGACGCCCGTGGAGGGCTGGGTGGTTTTGAAAATTCGGACACACCCGGACAGGGGGAGGGGTGGTCTGAAAATATGCGATTTTGGCGGACGTCAAAGTAGATGGCCCCTTGATGAAATTACGATGTAGATTTAGACGTCAACCCGGCTCTGGACTGTTTTATACTGGGAACTTGCCTGATGACGTCACAACATGGCCTGATGACGTCACAACTTGCCTGGCCTCATACGGTAAAAGCAAGCCAACGGGCGCAGTATAAGCTATCCGTGCTAAAAGTAAAAGCGCTAAGCTAAACATTGAATTATCGAAAATTTAATGATATACACAATCAAATTAAACATTCAACGAATTCTTGCTGAATCTATTCATATGTAACAATAAACGAAGTAGTAATATTTGAAAACGACGTTTATTGTTGAAATTGTTATTTTCAGCTAGGACATATCATTATCAATTTATTGCACTTCAATAGCAAATAAAGTAGTAGACGCAAGTTACTTCCAACGTTGTGCAATAAATTCATATAGTATCAACAGTTCAACATTCATTTGTATAATACTTGTTGATAATAAATAATAATCAATTGCATTTATACAATGCAGGAATAACGCATTTATTTCACTTTCAAGCAAAATCCTAAACCATCTCTCATACTGGTATAATTCAAATTTAATTTTAAATAATCAATAATTAATAATCGTACATTAATATGATAAATCACACTTTACCTCAACACAACAACTAGTAGCTCAATGTTATGACTGACTAACTCGCTCCCACTAAATCGCTCGCCTCAATTAAAATAATTATTGTGAAATTCTTACCCCCCATGACGGATTACTATTAGGGTTTATGTCAAAGTTCAAACCGTTTTGTTCGGCTGCAAAACCATGAAAACCAAAGTCACGTGATAATTTTAATGCGAGCGAATTAGTAAAAGCCGCTTGCTATACATCTCAATACAAATAACGTCCACACAAACAAACCTCCCTACTGTTAAGTATCATTAAGAGAAACTGGCTCAGCCTGCCACCTACTCTTAGCTTTATCACTGTCCCTGACTCGTCTCCACAGGACTACAGCCCCCTCCTGATCTAACCCTCCCCCGCACGTCAACACTCCCGGACTCCGCAGGGGGTCTCCACTGAACATACTGAGGGGGGCTAGGTCTAGAGAGGACATGTGTGCTATAGGATCTCCTGACAGTATCTGATAAGTGTTCAGTGAGAGGAGGTTACAAGGGTCCTGGTCTGCTATCACCTCGAACTCTCCCTCTCTGTCAGACTCATGGAGGGTCTCGTCTTGGGAGGGGTACCTGTTGAACGTGTGGTACATGTGACAGTGGATTGGGGACGAGTTGTTCAGGTCACTTGGGGACTCTATGACGTCACAGTGGTCCTCCATTACGTCATACTCTTGGCACGTGTCCTTTCTTAGTCGAGGGATATCCAACTTTACCTCTCCCTCCATAACGTCATACTCCTGGCACGTGTCCTTTCTCAGTCGAGGGATATTTAAGTTTACCTCTCCTGGGAAGCTCAGATCGCATGGGTTGTGGGGTTCTGCTATGAGAACTAAAGAGGCGTCCATACAGCCGTGTTTGAGGTCGAGCTGAGAGGCCACGAGAGACACATCGTCCTCCAGAAATTGCACACTGAGGTCGTGTTCAGCTAGAGGTTTAGCTCCTGAGCTTGAGGAGGAGGGGCTGGTGCTAGGGAGGGTGGTGAAGGGGGGCTCGCTGCTCAGGACAGTCACACTGGCATCCCCGTCCGAACACTCGCTATCTGGGGGGAGGTTGTTCACATCGTATATCAGGACGTGTCCGTGACTTGTTCCTACCCAGAACGTACTGGAGTTGGAGTCGTAGAATAAGGAGTGTATCGACATCTTTACTCCCTGGTACGACATTGATTTTGACATTGATTTCATAGAGGGAGGAGGAAGGAACACGGAGCTGCAGTCGTGGGAACTTAAACAGGTTTTCTTACTGATATCCCACACTGATATGGTGGTGTGAACTGAAATGAAAACAATTCTCGGAGAATAAGCCACGATTCGGTGGATCTGAGTGTTTGTCAGTGAAGAAATAGACATTTTATCAGAAACAGACCAAGAAATCAAATCCACGAAGAAGAGAGCATTTCCACTGCTGCACCACATTTCATCCCTGACCCCGTCCTCTCGAGGCACACTTTTCACTACAAGCCCCGTCCTGAGAGGACTAGTGCTGATATCTAGAATACTGGGAGAGTAAAGCCCACTCTCCGTCACTCCCTCAAACCTGACCAGGGAGCCGTTAGTGAGGTGCACCAGAACCTGCTGGTGGTACTCCACAATCCCCAGCACACAGTCCATGACCCAGGTGGTGTTGAGCTTGAGGAGAGTGGTGGGGTGGTGGGTGATGACGTAACCGTTAGCCGTTCCCAGCAGGATAAACCCGGCAGTCACGTGAGCACAGCACGTGATCCTACTGTCCACACACTCACTCCTCTCCACAACACTAGCTCTCCCTTCCTCCTCCTCACATCCCAGATCTATCCGCAACAGAACAACACCTGCAGTAGGGCGCGACTGTACCGCCCACAAAGCCTGGTCGTGCTGCGCGGCGTGCTGGATGCACGTGCTGGGTTTACAGACAGGGTAGAGACTCTGCTCGGCTGGAACTATGGCCCACGTGTCTCTGTCCACTGACTCTGGTAGTTGCTGTCTCTCCCTCCACTGCCTCTCATTCTCAGCATGCTCCGTCCTCAGATCCCCCAACTTCTCGGAGTGTCTTCTAAACAGTTCGCTCCGCTTTGGAAACGGCTTGAACTCCGTGTACGCTAACTTTATTATCAAGTTGCTGTCGTAAAATGATCTGGCGGTGCTCCTAAACATGTTGAATATAGAAACAGAGTCATGGTGCTGCATTAGAGAGAACTCGTGGAGTTTAACAAGAGAAAGAGAGAATCTGAGGAGAGTTTTGTGGCCCTCCAAAAGGAACAAGTCCCAGAGCCTGATAACAGCACTGATTGGGAGACAGTCTATAAAGATTGTCATGAACCAGTTGAAGGAGAAGAGAGACAAGTCGATATCGTGGTGTTTGAGGTAGGCAGCTAGACAGGGTAACTTCGCCTCAACTAACTCCTGAACGATGGAATGTTACTCGAGATCACAGATCAACCGTTATCCGTTTATAATCATACATGAGAAAACCTCAACGCTAACTGGAACATCTGCCATAACCTTAATCTGCCATAACCTTAATTGCCAATTCAATTATCAGATGACTGTTGTTTCATTTAATATGGATAACAAGTGGATAGCTAAATCACAAATATCTCTATCAAAACAATCAACTACAAACTTGAAATATGATCTGGTCGGCCCTGGCAGCGAGTAGATCGGTGTTGTAGTAGCCTGAGGGCATTATCATCTCCAGAATAGCTACTAGACCCCAGAAAGCGGCCTCTTCCTCTAGGTGAAACAGCAACATCCCCGCTATCATGTTCATTCCCTGGGAATTTAAACCTCGTATTAAACCAGATGCTGCTCACTTTTTGTGGGTTAATAATATCGTTTATAATAATGTGAGAAGACTCCGTGTTATCTACTTTCTTATCAACGTTCTCATGTAATTAAAGTTAAAATGATAGTTTACCTGACAGTAGCCGATTGCTTTATTGTGAAGACTGAACGCTACTAAATAGTTTACCTGACAGTAGCCGATTGCTTTATTGTGAAGACTGAACGCTACTAAATAGTTTACCTGACAGTAGCCGATTGCTTTATTGTGAAGACTGAACGCTACTAAATAGTTTACCTGACAGTAGCCGATTGCTTTATTGTGAAGACTGAACGCTACTAAAACTCGTTGAAGCACTGGCACCTGAGATGCGTACATTGAAAAGTGGGCCAAAAGTCCCTTAACAAGTGCAATGATGAAGCAGAAAACTGGATATTTAAAAGATTACACAAGATGTTATCAGGGAGGATCCTACCTTGGTTCCCTGGTCACCGCTAAAATGGACATTCTTTGGAAAGGATCTGTGAAGGTCCAAGCTTATTTGTTTATCACTTGGAGATATTTCTGGGCTTTGCACTAACGATTGGTAGTATTTCGGGCCTGAGGATACATTTTCAGCTATTTAAAGCTATTTCGGTAATGAGTTTAATGAGAAAATCAATCGAGGTGGCCATTTTCTGTTAATTCCTACTCAGACTGAGATACTTTTATTGCGGAGGAGTACTCCATAGTAAACTGAAGAAGGCAAATAATTGTAAAATAGCGAATATAAATACCTTTCAATTTCATAAGTTTAGAGCACCGATAGTCGATAAAGGCATTCCAAATCCGTGTTCGCAGTTTCCCTGGAACTCCCTGCCTACACAATTCTTTGCTTTCTTTGGAACACTTTATTGAATCATTTGTCTTTTCTAGCAACTTAGTCCACCTGAAACAAATAGTGGAGAATTTTATATTAAAAGAAAGCAAAATTTAGTGCCCTCGACTCAATGGACTCATATCACTCAAGGGTGAACAATTAGAGGAACTACCAGTTTTAATAATCCCTGTAAACATATTTCTCACAAAACAGTTGAAGGTGTCCCTTCGCTTACATCTATTGCTAATAATCTACTAATTACCTCACATCTATTGCTAATAAGCTAATAATTACCTCACATCTATTGCTAACAAGCGAATAATTAGCTAATTACCTCACAAAAAGGGTGTCAGTAGGTTCAAGTTTAGTGAGGATGTTGTCTTGCAGCCGCTCCTGACACATGTACCTCATAAACATTCCCGATCCTTCTAGTTCCGTCCTAAATATTAGATTAATAAAACAGATGTGACATATTCAGAATGTATTATTATCATATTATTCGTGTTTATATAGTTAAATTTGAATTATCAAAATCTTGGGAAAATATGAGGTGTTATTAAATTTAACAGTTTTCCAATCATAGAATTTAGCAATTAACTGATACCAAATTAATATACCTAAAACCCAGATGGTCCACGAAATTAGCAGAGTTTCCTTCAGTTAATGGAACTTGACAGTCAGTAAACTCGGCGATTGTTTTAATGTTCTCCATGTGATTTGACTCGACGTATTCTGAGATTGAGCTGTGCTGCATAAAGCCTGTCGGGGTGATATTAGTTAATTATTAATTGCAATAGTCTGAGATTAATTACTCTGTTTCCATGTCGAAGCGTGATAAATACATGGTATAAAATATAAACATTAGAAGCTATGTACTTATATGGGCACTCTATCCAATATAGAGATTGGGCGTATTTTAACTTGAGTGGCAACTATTAGACAAAACGTATAATTTGCTCTATCACATTATAATTTCAAATTTAGATTAGAATTTAAAGGTAACTAGGTAACTGGTAGAATTCTGGGCCAGTTGGTAGATCACCGACCGGCTATAAGCCGGCTACTAACCGGCTATAAGCCGGCTTATAGCCGGCTACAATTTTTAAAGCCGGCTATAAGCCGGCTTATAGCCGGTTAGTAGCCGCTTACATTTGTTGTTGAGCGACGGCTATTAGCCGGGGGAAATTGGTAGATCACCGACCGGCTATAAGCCGGTTATAAGCCTGCTATTAGCCGTTTTGGTATTAAAAGTGGTTATAAGCCGGCTATAAGCCGGTTATAAGATATTAACTCAACTACATCGTACTGAACGATAGTCAGGAGCCGGCTATAAGAAATTCAGTGAAAACGGCTATTAGCCGGTTATAAGCCGGCTATTAGCCGTTTAGGTATCGAAAGTGGTTATAAGCCGGCTATAAGCCGGCTATAAGCCGGTTATAAGATATTAACTCAGTTCAGTACGATGAAGTTAAGTTAATATCTTATAGCCGGCTTATAGCCGGCTTATAACCACTTTCGATACCTAAACGGCTAATAGCCGGCTTATAACCGGCTAATAGCCGTTTTCACTGAATTTCTTATAGCCGATACCTAAACGGCTAATAGCCGGCTTATAACCGGCTAATAGCCGTCGCTCAACAACAAATGTAAGCGGCTACTAACCGGCTATAAGCCGGCTTATAGCCGGCTATAAAAATTGTAGCCGGCTATAAGCCGGTTTATAGCCGGCTTATAACCGGCTTATAGCCGGTCGGTGATCTACCAATTTCCCGAATTCTGAATATGGCTAGTATAATAATAGTGGACAATCTAGCGCGAAACTTAATGCGGCAGAATTTGATTTGTTTTCATTACTGCATGGAAGTAACAAGCGCGCCTTGAGCCGCGCAATTTCCAAATGTGAGGAACCTTGAACTGTACATTGAAATGTCGTCGCGCGCTACAAATTAGTAAATATTTTCCGGGAATAGTATTCTACTTTAAGGAAACAATATATTCACCCCGCCCTCATATCACAGGAGTCAGAACTCTTAACTTCAACAGAAATCCAACACCGGAGGGGAAACTAACCTGAATCTATGTGCTGGAGGAATGTTTGAAGTTTGAGATACTGTAAACTCAACCTTAGATATCTGGTTTCCCACTGCCTCGCGTTAATACACATCTGATGAAATACATAATGTTAATAATAAATGTCAATAATAAATGCACATAACTTAGCTATAGTATTTAACTGAACGCATGATAAGAATGCGAGAAATATTCTCAGGAAAAGTCTCATGAATTTCATATTTCAAGATAATAACTGCGTAATTAACAAGCTAGAGAGTCTAGGGATAACTGGTAAAGTTTTAGATGTAATTACAGATTTTATCTCAAATAGAACTATGAGAGTGTGTGTAGAAGGTGAAACTTCAGAGTGGAAGATTATATGGTCAGGAGTTCCCCAGGGATCAGTCCTTGGACCATTACTATTTGTGTTATTTATTAATGATTTACCAGATAACATTAAAAGTAAAGTTAAAATATTTGCTGATGATCTTAAGCTTATAGCTAATGCCTCCGAGCATGAAACTATAGCTAATGATCTGAACGAACTAGAGATGTGGGAGAGTAAATGGCTTTTAAAGTTTAATCCTACTAAGTGTTCAGTAATGCATTTAGATGTTAACGATAACCCAAGATCAAGTTATTCTCTTAATGGAGTTACATTGGCAGAATCTGTACAGGAAAAGGACTTGGGAGTTATAACCCATAACTCTCTGCTTTGGAATGAACAGATTAAGGCTTCAATATCTAAAGCCAACAGAATGATATGTTGGATTGTTAGAAATTTGATTATCAGGGAAAAATCTGTGATGATATCCATTTACAAAGCTTTGATAAGACCCCATTTAGATAATTGTGTTCAATTGTGGAGTCCAGTTGCGGCTCATGGAAGTTGGGGGATCATCTTGGAGCTGGAGAGCGTCCAGAGGCGGTTTACCCGTCTGATTGACGAGGTGGGTACTCTTCCATACAGTCGTCGACTGGAAATCCTCAATTTAACAACGCTGGCAGAGCGGCGAATACGTGGGGACCTCATTGAATCTTTTAAAATGATGTGGTTGATGAAGTGGTTTGGCCAATTACGGAGCTGGTTTGTTCAGTATGAGCAGATCTGGTTTTAATGTGGTATCAAACAGTAGATGCAGTAAAAGTAGCAGTAAAATGAAGAAAGTCCACAGTTCTTTTCTTCCGGAGAGGGTGAGACCTTATTGGAACAAACTCCCCTCGGATGTCAAGAATTGTGGGACTGTGTTAAGTTTTAAAATAAGATTAGAAGCTTTCAAAAAAGAGACTATTTTAAACGGATCCGTAAATGATATTCATTTTTGGTATGTTTCGGACGAAGTATTAGGGAAGATTGAGGGATTAAATTATGCTACTAATAAAGAGTAGCACAATGAATATCTTGTGTGTAATCCTCATGTTGCTAAGAAACGCTTTATTAACTTATATAGTAGTGGAAAGTATGTAAATTAGATTCATTTTATCTTGGTTGTTTAGGCCAATAGATTTAAGATATTTTTAAAACTTTAGTAGATATATTTTTGATGATGTGTGATGATGTTTGTGTCATTATATTTTGATTTGATTTTTGATTTAAAATATATTCCAGCAAGCATTTAGCATTTGTAGTATTTATAATATCTTTTTGAAGGATACTCTCAGACTCTTGGATTGTACATCATTTATATAATATAGATTATATAGTTCAATTACCATAGTAACACCACTGGTTACCATAGTTACACTACTAGCTACCATAGTTGCACTAATAATCATTATTATTTATATATTATTATAGATAATATAATTAAGGTCGTTTTATCAGCGGAGGTAATGAAGCACAGATAACTGTTTATTTTTGTGACGTCAAGTATGCTCAACATTAAAGAGCGCCACTCCTTATATATTAACTCTCTGTTCAACTACAAAGTAAGAATTTTAAAATAACCTCAATAAGTCAACAATCGTTACCATTATAAAAGATAAAATGGTAAGAGCGGCACTCTAAAAAGTCACAAAATTCAAAAATAAACTTCACAAAATTATCACAAATAACAGACCCTTTTACAGTAATTATATTACAATAATCATTTCATTCACAGGAAGATCCTTTTACAAGCAATATCTTTGTGAAAATGGGAATAATATGTTTCACAACAATGTATTTGTGTGTTCTTGGTGCGAAGTGCAGGCGTGAAGAGGTTTCAAAAGTAAATACAGTCTAAGCAGAACTATATAACATAAAGAGTAGAACTATATAAAACTATATAATATATAGAGTATATATAATATAATACAGAGTATAATATAATATAGAACTATTATAACTAATATATTATATAACATAGTATTTCATTATATAGTTTTACAAACCACACATTACCTGCTGAGCGACCTCTAGACTGTGCTTTACTTTGAGAGTAGAATCATACGTCATCTCTTCATTAGTGTACGATGGTAATATCATTTGCATTGGGTCCTCGTCCTGCAAATAAACATTTAGTCGGTTACCAGTGTTTACTAATGGTTACTAATGGTTACTATTGATTACTAATGGTTACTAGTGGTTACTAGTGGTTACTAATGGTTACTTATGGTTACTACTAGTTATTAGTATTTACTAATGGTTACTAGTGGTTACTAGTAGTTACGAGCATTTAGTCGAGGTCGAAAATTGTGAAAAGTGAAAATTACACCCTTGTTTTGATGGCTTTCTGCTACAGTGGGACCAGAGTATCATGTGCCATTTGAGTGCACGATGGATCTATCTGATTTCGTGGCTAATTTAGTCTTACATCCTTATTAACATGTAAATTTATAATAATAATAATAATAACTAGAACTTTATACATCGCTTTATAGCCAAAAAGGACTCAAAACCCAAAGATTCAGTTCAAGCCATCTAAAGCGACTCATGAACATTGAACATGTACATAAGAACTTAGAATTTTATAAAGTATGGTTTTTATGAGAAAGATATTATTTGATTGCATTTTAATAATTAATAAGTGCTCTGTATGACGTAAATATTGGCAGACGTGTAGCCAGTCATATTTAAAATAGAAATTGTGCTATATTATATTGAGCAATTTTATTGATGAATAACGTAATCTATGCCTACAATAGGCACGCAAGATTCGAAGAAAGTGTGCTTATAATTCTTATAAGTTATTAATTTCTCTGACAAATAAAACTGTATATAAAACTAACAAAAAGCTGTTCCAATATTTGAAAGACTATGACTGAGATGGTGAAGGCGGGAGCTATTTGCATACAGATAAAGGAAAAGAGAGCTCTCCAGTGCAAAGCTATTAGCCAAGCAACAAAAGATATTTGCTCACGTATCCAAGGGCGTTACCGAGTATCATGTAATATAAGGGATGCTGGGCAGGGGGTTCAGGGGAACATTGTAGCTTTTTAAGTTCATAAAGAAGGGAAAATAAGAAAATGTAAACAGTGGAACAGTTTTATCCATCTTCAGATTAATTTATGGAGTAGAAATATTAGTGGTTACTAGCAATGAGCTAAATTATGCGTTTACGTTCATTGCAAATCTGTTAAGATACTGTCACAACACCCTGTATTACTTACTGTCACAACACCCGGTATTACTTACTGTCACAACACCCTGTATTACATACTGTCACAACACCCTGTATTACTTACTGTCACAACACCCTGTATTACTTACTGTCACAACACCCTGTATTACTTACTGTCACAACACCCTGTATTACTTACTGTCACAACACCCTGTATTACTTACTGTCACAACACCCTGTATTACTTACTGTCACAACACCCTGTATTACATACTGTCACAACACCCTGTATTACTTACTGTCACAACACCCTGTATTACTTACTGTCACAACACCCTGTATTACTTACTGTCACAACACCCTGTATTACTTACTGTCACAACACCCTGTATTACTTACTGTCACAACACCCTGTATTACTTACTGTCACAACACCCTGTATTACTTACTGTCACAACACCCTGTATTACTTACTGTCACAACACCCTGTATTACTTACTGTCACAACACCCTGTATTACTTACTGTCACAACACCCTGTATTACTTACTGTCACAACACCCTGTATTACTTACTGTCA